>NW_015113670.1:28674-37199 GCF_001443285.1 Poecilia latipinna | reverse complement strand
AATTATTTTTTTTCAATGAGGGCCCCCCTCCCCCCCCTTCTCCCCCCTTCCCTTTTTTTTTTTTTTTTTTTTTTTTTGAGATGCATCAAACTGTAAGATGTTTTTAAATTTGCTCTGAGAAATGATGTTAAGCTACCTGCTGAACTCCCTTTTGAAATCACAAAATTTGGCTAGAATGATTTCCAAACGTTAAACCTAAAAATTGGTTTAAACGTGTACAAATAGATTTTTTTTATATTTATTTTTTGATTTTATTCCTGTAGGTCACGACATCATATTAAAATTGGCTTAAACCCTGATTTATTTAATTTACTCTGTTAAATTAAATACATCTTTTGTAATTTTTTTTGTAAAATACTACAAAAAAGAATTTTTGTTGTATTTTAAATTCCTCACCCTCTTCTGGCACCCACCACCCCATACACAACCTTCACCTTTGTAAAAAAGCTTTTCATGTTGAATTATCTGTGCTCCCCGCTTCCGTTTAATCGACCACCCCTTTATAAAATTTTTGGCGGCATCCCTGTTTATGTGTTCCGGAGTCTGAGACACTCTGGAATCGTGTGTGCGTGTATGTGTATTTTCTGCCCCTCATCCGCCCACTTCCAAACATTTTGTCATCATTCGGGAGTCGTATCAACATGCGCTGACAGTTTTGTGTCACCTTATGAATTTTTGACTTGTGTGATGTGCGTAGGTGCGGGCTGATTTGGAAAGACTATATGGGCAATGAGCCACTGGTCTGGCTGCCAACCATACAAGAAAAAAAAAAGAGGAGGAGGAGGAAGAATGAAAAAAATATCTTTAGGTGGTGTGTTTTGTAGGGAGAGGGAAAAATGGAAAGCCTTCCTTTTCGTATTCTGAACATACCTACTCATCCTCCACCTACCCCCCCTCCTCTCTTTCTACTTTCATCCCCCTTGGGGTTTGAGCTCAGGAGGATGAGTGAGAGTGAGCTGATGTGGAGGAGATGCAATGCAAGGACATGTGATATATATATATATATATATATATATATAATTTTTTTTTTTTTTTAAGTACATGTGTCATAATGACACAGTTGCCCTGGGACTCCTTGATAAGGCTGAATCCTTGAGCATCACCTCCGTTTTGGAGCCGAGGCGTAACACCCAGAGCGACGGCGTTTGTCGTTGCGCCGACGACATCGTGACCACAGGGAACAGTTGAGTTGCTGTTGCAGAGAGGGGGGATTTTTTTTTTTTTTAAATAGAGGTTTTCAACCCCTAATGAGTCTGTCGGACTCTGGCAACAGCGGTGAGCTGTACACCCTCTGAGCTGCCTTTAACCCAATTACCCAATTTATTCTTGGAGTTTTGTATTATTCATTTGTTCTTAGAACATAGAAACTCCTCTTCATGCTGTGCTCTGACCAATCTTTTAATGTGTTATTTAGATATGTGGGTGCTGTATCTAATTTCCGTCAAAGGGACTTCAAGTTTGCCGCTTCCCACGCACATAGGAAGCGTGCAAATTATTAAAAGTGAAGATAGTGGAACTAAACATTTCATCTAAAGTTCAGCTGTTTTTTTTATGTTTAAATGTTGTTTTATTGAAGATTTCTTTAGCTAAATATATGTGTTGGATTGGACAAACCACCTTGCTAACATTTTGGGAAGCTTTTACTTAGGCTATAGGCTAAAGCAAGTGTGTGCATGCATGTGTATGGGGTTCAGGTGGTGCAGCGGGGGTCTCTCAGACCCCGACTGAGATGAGAGCCACAGAGAATCGACACAAACCCCGCTGCTCCTCACCCAGAGAGGCTGCAACAAACAAAGACGCGGGGAGGCGGAGGAGGCAGCACAGATATACAATTAGAGCATGTCAATAAAAGCGCTTTCTGATAAACGCCCACAGGAGGCGTGCACCGTCATAACTGCTACTACAGGACAGAATGAAACCAACATTAAACCGAGAGCTTTTTATGCACGGCACTTTCAGAAATCTGCGTTTAAGTACTGTTTAGGGGCCCGGTGGGAAGCAAAGTGCCGACCCAGCAATGTGAGAGCCAAGTTCTCTCCTGTTGAGCTGCTGTTGACTATGGGCTGCAAGGTACATTTGTGTTTCACAACAAAACATGAATATAGTCTGATTTAGCTGCTGTTGGAATCTGATTATTTTGCAGAAGAGCAGTTCTCAGATTACATAGGACTTTTTCTTATAAAATAGATGTAGTAAAGTTGCTCAATGTTAGGTTTCCTTGCATGAATGCACATTTGATTATAAACTCAAGTTACATTTGGTTTGATATGCATTTATTAGCAAGCTCTGTGACAGGCTTTTATATTCAAATACTGGTGATTTGAAGTGCGAGAAGAAAAAAGTAGCTATAAAGTTAAAATAAAAACAAAAATGTTAAGCTTATGGTAATATCCATTCCTTTCATATCCATAAATTTTTTATGCCTTTGTGCACATGCAGAATCTACATTATGCTGATCTTTTAGTTTTGGGAATAGTCTAACACTGACTGTTACAACTACACCTTATTCTGTTTAGGTGACATCCTATTCATAATCAAAGGGGATCAATATCATGTTGGTCCACTCTGCAGTGAAAGCAGCTGTTCTTGGTAGGTTATCAACCAGGGTCACCAGTGCACTGCAGAAGTGCAAAAATCTTACTAAGTACTTTTCATCTAGTTTCTTGTGCAAATATCTTGGTACATGTGAAATAAGACTAAGCCAACTCGCATACAACTTTTCACATTGGTTTTAAGTCAATAATTCTTTAATAATGATGAACATGTACTAGTTGCACTGGCATAATGTCGGAAAAATGCTTTGTTATAAGTGTAAAAAAAATCTACCAGTGGAACTAGTATATTTTTAAATCAACATTTTGGAATTATTGACTTAAAATAAGTTTCTAGTTTCAGGGAAGTATTTCAGTTAATCACAGAGCTAGATAAAGGTATCTAGGTAGGTAGGTCTACCTTAATGCATACCCTGACATGTCAGTGGCTTAGTCCATCTTTCTTTTTCCATGGTAGCTTCTTGAGAATGTTCCCAAATAGCAGAGTTTAGCAATAGCTGGGACTCCTCCATATTTTGTCTTGGTGCCTTTTTTTAAAGTTTCCCTACAAAACGTTGCTTTTAGCACTTGGTTCCATTCATAAACACTCTGGATGTGTTCAGGTGCAAACCAGCGATGTTACATATTTACATGGGAAGGTGTGTTTAAATCTCTTCTCAGATTTCATAGCAAATTTTATGTCCTCTTTGCAATTAAACAGACTAATACATAACTTGAGATTTTTTTAAAGCTAGACTTGTGGATATGAGAGAAAATACCTGTTTTAATCTAATCTTCTTTGACAGACATCGAGGGATGATATCCTGTTGCAATAACCTTAACACTTCTAGTATGCAGTGTTCTTTAGAACTTAAAGCCACTTTTTTTTGAGTGACGCTGAGGCAGATGGAGGATTGAGGAGAAGAGGATAGCAACAAGGTACAGAGGTAGAGATGCTTTAAAGCTGCTGGCACCTTTTTGATCCAGCTCCCTGTTTGAAAGGCCATAGCAGATCAAACGGGGCAGATCGACTCAAATAGTTCACCTTGTAAAGGGAAAAGACGGTTTCGATGGCACACAGATGTGACGGGCGGCCGCGGATGGAGGCGACGTGCCACCTTGATCTCTAACCTTTGCTTCGTTAGCTAATGCAGGATCTTTTCTGATTGTAATTAGCACCTGCTTTAGGAGCTTTCATGGCGAGGCAGAGGCCATGTGGGCAGGTGGCTCCTTGTCCGAGTCCAAGCGGAGGAGAGATATTTCTGCCGTTTTGTCAGCAATTAAAAGAATTTCTTCAACCCAATTTTCCTCTGCTTCTGTGGAGCACGCAGCTTGTGTTTGGTGTCCCAATTGGCCAATTTCTGCCGTATGTTCTGTGCTGTCTGAGCAGCTGAGACAGAAAAATAATCAGTTTCTATACTGCATATATCCGGTTGTGAGTGTGTGTGTGTGTGTGTGTGTGTACTAGTGTATGCCTGACCTATATCTCAATAAGTGAGTAGAAAAAAGAATCCCTGAATGTCCTGTTTTTGCAGCATAAGTTAAGTCAGCTTGCCTTGTTAGTTGCATATAAACGCATACACACGTCTTCTTTATACGCTTGTTCCCTTTTTGTACATCCAAAATCAGAATTGCATCATTCTTTATTTTTTTGCACATCTCTCTTCTACTTTCTACGCTTCCAGTTGGATGTTTTGTCAGAAGTTAACAGAAAAAAAAAGTATTTTCGCTGCACTTTCATTATGAGTTCACAAAGGGTCACCTAAGTTAGAGTTGCTGCTTTAACTACAGTTTTATAAGTCTAATGCTGTGATTCCATCTGTAATTTTCCACACCAGGCTGATCTGAACCTTTCCATTGGATTTCCGGTTGTCCTGCTGGAAAGTGAAACTTATTTTTTTTTTAATTTATTTTTAAGGTTTTGTTGGCTGTAGTGGCCATTATTTGAAAGTGGTCAGAAAGGAAAGTGAGTAACGAGAGAGGGGGAAAACATGTGGCAAAGATCATCAGGCCGGGAATCAAACCTGCAATGGAGGCATTGAGGACTAAAGCCTCCTTATGTGGGCTGTGCTTAACGCCAGCGCCACCACAGCATCTGTGGAAGGTAAAACTTTTGACAGGTTAACTTCCATTATGGCCTTGTTTCACTCAACCAATCTTTCTGTCCACTTTTCAAACCACTTCCTGGTCCATTATTAGGATTAGGTTTTTCATTTTTCTAGGAGAAAATGTCCCCAAAAAATACATAGAGGTTTTTAGTTATAACCTGGGACATACATGTTAAATGTTAGAAGGTATGAATACATTTGCAAGACACTGTGTATATTATTTAATGCCATGAAGAACATTACACTATTCCCATTTACCTGCTGCAAGGATTAATTTTAACATGCTTCATTTGCTCTGGGAGGCTGCAGTCTAAGAGAGAGCAAACTGTTTGAATGCTTGGAAGTAGGCTCAAAGTCACATTACACCTTGTGAAAAAAGTTTAATTTTCCCTAATTCTTTTAAAAGAAATCACAAAAGCATTTGACCTGAATGAAACCCGCCTTTGCTTCTGAAAGAGCTGCAATATGCTTCAAGAAAATAATTTTATTCCACAGCGAAACGAGAGATTTAAAGACAATGGGATTTTTTTTTCCTGTGTCAAAGTAGAGAAGAAATGACCATGAAGAGGGATTGGAGAGGTCCGTGAAGGTGAAAGGATTTGTGAAAAGCGGTAATGTGTGCTGTCTTTGCTTGCTGCCAGAGCACAATGAAGAAGGGAGGTGAAGTGACCAGATGAAGGAGGCTGAAGAAATTGGAACATTGGAAGGGTGAAGAGGTTAAATGGAAGGGTAGTGATAGATCTGACTCTACAACCTTTTTTGGCTTTTAGTTTTGGTCAACGTTTGCAGCATCATAAAGATGAAGACCAGAATGAAAACCCTGTTGGCCTTACTAAGCTAACTACCACATTCTTTCCTATAGCTAACAAGATTTTTACAAGTAATGACAAAATCAGCATCATTGCATTTGTAAGCCTCAAAAAACGATAAATAATGGGCCAGATTTGGAAACTTTTAACATTAATTTTGGCTTTTCATACATTTAATGGTACCACATCCATTAGTACGATATGTAAAAAAAACACTCCAAATTAGCTATGAAGACTTTCTTATTCTTCTTTTCATCAAGCCATTTGAACGCAAAAACTTTTACCTTGATGTAATATAACACGTATTTAAAATCTACCAACTCAGGAGACTGTTCAGCTTAATGATGCGTTCACACCAAACACGTTTTGAGCATCAGGTGCGTCTGGTTTACATCAAAAGTCTATGTGGAGGCATGTCAAGCGCTGCGTGATTTGAAGTGTTTGTATCCATTAGCATTGAGCCCAGGTGTTTTAGCTTCCTGAGCTGCATTTTCTTTTGAGTATCTTGGATGCAACCAGTAAAGAAAAACAGGGTGAAGCCAGTAGAGCAATGAAGAAAACATGTCAGGTTAACAAACTGATAATTGGAAAAACAAAAGAGAAAGGAAAGGGAGTCAAGAGGGCAGTGTCTTCTACCTTCATAGTGAAAGGAAAAAGTTTTACTTTTATTATATAGTATTCTAGAAGTCATCTGCAACTTACAGTTATTCGGGAAGAAACAAAGGTAAGAAAATATATTGTGCTGTAATATTTTTATACACATTCCAGCCAGTTGGGACCTTACTGAATTGGTGCATTTTCTACAATACATCATTTTGGGTCAGGGACTCCCCATTTATGGAAATGTAATCAATCTAAAGTTCTTTTAAGTGTTTGTTAAGGGACTTAAACAATGTAAGCATCCATTTTTTCTTTCTTGCTTGGTGTCTGGTGTATTCTTTTGTGAATAAAAGTTTGATTTAAGCGTGTACGCCGCTGGTGTGTTCAGTCTCGAATAACCTGTGCTGGAACTTAACTATAAATCAAGATCAAGTCTTTTTGTTACCAGTGTTTTGGATAACTTTCATAAAAGTTTTCAAGATGACTAATTGCGATCACATAATGAATAAAACACATTTATGGCCCGAAAAGCTGTGACAAAACTAAAACTTGTGAACAAGCAAATCCCAAGCAAAGAAAGGACACAGGAGGGCAGAAAGAACTTATAACTAAGGAATATGTCAGTGTATTTGCCAGGCTGCTGACAAAACCAATTTACCAGCTGCTGAAAAATATCAGGTCATCAATTTAATGTTTTAACCATTTTCAGAGATCCCTGTTGGCTCTGCTAGGAGGAGGCCGCAGTAAAACGACGGGCAGGAACGCTGAGTCAGCTCCTATAGTGACACTCCCCTAATCATCACACACATGCTTCTACGCGCACACACATCTCATTTTGTTAAGTGCTTAGTCATACAGTGGGTGTGTGTGTGTATATGAATGGGGGAGTTACTATAATGTTTTGCCAATGACTTTGTGCGTTCAGAAAGGGGATCAGAGAGCCATATGTGATGCATATTGTTTTCCATGATCAGAGGCATTTCTCTCAGGTTCAGCGCTTTGCTGAAGGACGTAGCAGCTGCTGTCCTAATGAAACATCTGCAGAGTAAGCAGATGTGATCTATTTTAGCCCATTTGATTGTTTTGGATTGTGATCAGGTAATTGACTTTGCAACAAACTGGCCGTCGATAGGGTTAGCGGGTCAGGACAATCGTGCTTCGGGAAGGGGTAGAGTGCAAGACTCAGTGGCAGGTGTCTGGCTTTAGCTTTGCTTTTATAGTTTTAGAGTGATTGCTGGAGTCCCTAAAAGTTAAGATCTGTCTGTCCAGCTTCAGTTTTCTCCTCTTCATATTCATCTGGACTCTGCAGGATGGAGGAGCCTCGCAAGAGACAGGATTGCTGCAGTTCTGATATAAATGCTTCCACTCATCAATAAAGCCAGTCGCTGGGTCAAAAACATACTCCAGTCCATTTAAGCCACTGCAAGCTTCTCTTTCTCAAAACAGTAGTGCTAAGGCATCTCCCTAGCCATTTAAAAACTACCCCATGAATCCCCACTTTTATAAGCTTGCAATGCTCTGGAAGCCAATATAAAGGCGACACAGACAGGCAATTTAGCCATCGAGAAACACAAGGGGCTACAAATGGACTTAAATTGGGGAAAAAGTGTTGCATTTCACTTTTTTGGTGAAAGCTACAGTGACACAACCACAAGAAACCTTTGATTAGCGAAATGACTTTACTGAATAACTTGTGTCCAATGGGACTGTTACTTTCTGTTTTTCTGCCCATCTCTGTTTTTTTGTTCCTATTCTCAAGTAGTTTGGGTTGATACTGTGCCACTAGTTGCTTTGCCCTCTCACCTATTCATTTTTATCAAGCTCTTCTTTATTCAAGAGTATTGCTAGTTTTAAAAGAAATGAAAAGCGAATGGAAATAAATCATTATGTTAAAATTAAAGATCCACAGAGAAATAAGCTGCTGACTGAAACTGTTGTTTTCAGGTTGATTCAGATATTAGGTTATTTAGAAAGAGTTTCTATGACAGTTCAATACATGTCTGGTTCATCTAGAGTGTGAAGGAGCCAGAGAGAGCAAGTCCATCATATAACAGGAAGGCTGAACATAACACAGCATAGTTTTGTTTAATCTTTTTGAGCCTTGATCACCAAAGATGCTAGATTTTAAAATTTTGGGAGCAAATGTGGGGCTCTACATGTTTCCATTGGATTCGTGTACAAATTGATATTTTTTGTTGCTAATATAGGTTGCTAAAATTTATGAAAATGTACTAATTTTCATTTTGCTTTAAAATGGCTCAACCCTGTTTTACACCAGTTCTTTCTGCTAATAATACAAAGAGTTAATGACCGCTCATATGGAAAGACAAAAAATTTGTATTTTAAATGTTGATCTTTCTTTTTTTTTTTTTTGGTTCTTAAAGCAAAAATGAAATCAGCCACAATTCGTAACTGCAAAAAAAAAAAAAAAAAAAAAAAAAAAAAAAAAAATTTAAAATAAGAAATTGTTCACAAAT
>NW_015113670.1:13011-25531 GCF_001443285.1 Poecilia latipinna | reverse complement strand
TTTTTTTTTTGTTTTTAAAAAAAAAACTAAAAACCCCCAAAATTCGAAACCAAAAAAAAAAAAAAAAAAAAAAAAGCTAAACAAAAAACTTGAAATCAGAAATCGTTCACAAAATTCTCTAATTTACCCAAATACTTCCTCTGAATCTCTTGACTTCAAAGGAAGTATTTTGGTTTATGCTCTCAATTTTCTAGTATTTATCCACATCAGGTCCTCTTGAACAACAAGTCACAAACTAATTCCATGGTGTACTGTATGTGGACACTAAAACACTTCAGGTTTAGTGTGGAATTCAGGCTAATGTGAATGTACAGCAACATCAGTCCAACCCCTGTATGCCATAATGTTGTAAATCTTCAGGATGTTTGTCTGCAGAGTGCCGGTCACCACAGTTTTACAGGTGGAATGGTAAATGGTCCACACTTGTATAGAGCGTTTTAAACTCCATCCATGTACTACAAACCCCTTACAAGGTGTACCCTGAACCCTCATTCTCTAGAGGGCTGTTTGTTGCATTGGTTTCGTGCACTGTGGTGTTTATGTAAATGATGTCTGCTGATGCTGAGAGGGTTGCCTGACTCGCTGCACCTGTACGGTAGCGGGTTTCCAAGTGTGAGGAAAAAAGTCTTGGTGTAAAGGTTTATTAAAAATCCTGTTTCTACCACAAAGATTTTCAGAAGAGATAACAAAGTCTCTCTCTTGCTTCTAATAGTCAAAATATGTCAAATTGTGTTTTAAATGAAATAAAGCAGACTTGTTTCATGTCTTGTTTCATAATTATTGGGATATTGTCTATTTGTTTTTATGGGTTGGATCCCGAGTGGTGATGGCTGTCCCGGACATTTTACAGTTGCTTCGCTGCAGAATGGCTATCAGTCATCTTACTGTACAAGTTCTGCAGGAAATGAATGGAGAGGCAGCAACATCACCTCCCATGTGTCAAGGCCATCGAATTTAGTCTGATGCTGCGTTCAGACCAAACGTGATTTGAGCATCAGGGGTTTCTTGTTTTAGATGTCGATGTGAGTCTGGGATGCACTGAACAATGACGTTCGTTTTCACCACTGCTTCACCACAAACAGACCCCAGAAATGTCAGAATTTTTGCTATTGATTAAAATACAGCCGCATCCCACTGCCATACCCTATGATTCTATTTTTTTTCCTTCTTAACCCTTGTGTTTACAAATGGGGTCCAACCAAATCCACACCCATATCATTTGAATCAGTTGCCTCAGTCCTCGCACGCACAAGGGTTAAAATTCATTCAAGGTGACATTAAAAAGGTTTTAAAAATCTTGAATTTGACTTACTGCTACCCTGACCATCCACACTGACTCTCACCTAACGGCAGTTTAGAGAGCCCAATTAACCTAACAGTTGTGTTTTTGGACTTTCGGAGGAAGCCGGAGTACCCTGGAGAGAACATTCAGACTCCATGCAGAAAAAGCCCATGTCGGGGATCAAACACTGTGAGGCACCATCAACCAGCAATTCCAGATTAAAAAAAGTCACAGATTTTAAGAGTCAAATAACCTCAGGGTGCTCTGGTTCTTCTGCGACTCTATTCATGAATCCACTTCCATTCAGTTTCCTCATCCGTTTTGCCGATTAGACTCTGTGTTTGACTGTTTTATTCCTCCCGTCTCTCTCCGACTAGTACTGTTGGTTTTACAGATCTCAGCAGACTGACTTGTGGAGGCTTTGCTGCAGGCAGCTCCTTCTCCTTAATGAGAGAAATGGAGCAGTTCCTCGCATTCATATACTTCCACACACATCTTGTCTGCATGCATGTGTGTGTGTGTGTACTTCAAAGCTCTATGTGTCTTACTGCATGCAGTGAGAGTTTGTGTTCGTGGTTTTGGTGAAATTGCTCGTATGTTTAGGTCAGCATGTTTTGTGTGTGAGTATAGCCAGGAGGTTTGTTTTTGAGCATTAGTGTGTGTGTGTGTGTGTGTGTGTGTGTGTGTTTTTTTTTCATGCCTTACCCCTGCACTCACCGTTTGGAATTCTTTCCTCTTGTGAAACCGAGGAAGCGGCGCTGTGTATGTGGCGGTTCGACACAACATTTCATTTTCGCGCTGCGTGCTGATGTAGTCGACTGTGTTCTCCTGCAGGAATCCAGCTTCATCTTTCATTCTCCCAGTTCATGCATGCCTGCATCCGAGTCTTTTTCTCTGCACTTTAATCTGTAGTTCCCATGTGCATCTTAACTAATAGGAAAGAAAAAACAAAAAAACCACTTCCTAAATTAGTTTTGTTACACATAATCTGTGTCGAAGAAAGACATGAGGAGATATTTGGCTGTGGCTGAGCACTCAGAGTGTGAAAGTCAATGGATGCAGAGAATTGTTGCTTTTTTCACATTAAAGAGAAAGAGCCGCCTGCAGCAAAGCCTCCTCCAGTCGGTCTGTGGAGATCTATAAAACCAACAGTACTTGTCAGAGAGAGGTGTTGGAGGGGAAAACCTCTCATATAGCGTGTATAGATTTCAGAACCAGATGCAGAAAATGAATGAAAAGTGGTATATTCAGAAGGAACCAATAAATCACCAAATAATTTATAACTAATTGAAAAAGACGACATTGGGGAATCTTAAATGTGAATTATGAGAGACCTTCAGTGGAGTGACTTTATTTTTTGAGCTTTTCCATGTGCTAATTATTTGGAGTACTTGCCATTTTCACATTTTTTAAATTTTCCGTACATGGCTTTTTCAGAAATGAAAGAAGCTACCTGTTACAGAAGGCTACATACAGACTGAATTGGTTTTTATCATGTGAGGTTTAAAATAACCCAGTCATGGTTGGTACATGTTTACTTTGGTTTAAAGCTGTAGTATGTAACATTTATAAAAAAAAAAAAAAAAAAGAAGCATGATTCACAGCGCTAAGATTCGTTGTTTCTGACTGTATTTCTACAAATAGTGCTAGGAGTATACAATACTGTCACGACTTGTTTATAGTTTTAACAAACGTAAAGAATATCTTTTATATGGTATTCCACATACTGCAGCTTGAATCTGTCGTATCATATTTTATAAAAGTTAACTTGTCCAAACAGAAATTAGTACCAAAAATTATTCAAATGAAAATGTAATGTGAATCATTGGTGAGGTTTGAGTATTTTATAAATTTTTTTATCATAATAATTTATCAAAATACTGCCAAGAGAAATACACTGATAGCCAGTGGAAAAGCACATTGGTGTGACATGAATTGTTTATAGGTGTGAAATGTTGAAGGGGAAAATTCATACTGAGTTGATTTTAGTTTTGCTTCAAATTTTTTGTAGTGTTTTACTTTTAGACACTTTTCTTTCCTCTGGCTGTTTGTTAGGATTTTCTAATTGGTTCTTTTCAGACTGAATTATTTTGTTTTGTTTGTGGGGTGAAGGTGGGTTGTTTCGGTCCACAGATCTGCTAAACACTTTGGTGTTAGATTGTGTTGGACAAATGATAGATGTAGTTTTCTACTTTGGAATAGAAACACTTTTTTCACATCACGAGTCACATGATCAACAACCAGATGTTGTCATTGGTGCAAACCATGATGAAGAAAACAGGAAGTAGTTGATGATGATGGTGTGGCATGTTTTTTTAGTGAATTATCATGTGAATAAACTTATTCACCTGTGATTTTAATGGCATTTCTTATTTAATGGAAACACAGCAATTGTGAAAATGATTTTTTTTTACATTAATGGAATATTGACAAAGTTTTGCACACATTTGTAATAAAAGGACAGCTATAGACGTGTAATTTTACAAAATAATTTACACTTGCTGTGTGAAAGCTTGTAGCAAATATTTGTGCCACACATCAAACAGAAATTCAAACTAATAATGCATAATAAAGATAAATACTCCCAAACGTAACATTCAAATTTAACAATGGCAGTGTCATGTCTACTATCCAAAGTGTTTTTCTCTAATTGACAAGACATAATTAGGATTTTGATTAAAAATCAATCTCCAAGGGTCTTAAAAGAGACTCCTCTTGTCCCCGTTAGCATGTCGTTTCGCCGGCTTTAGGTTGGGTACATCTGTGTCGGTGTCGACATGTGCGACAGGTCTGTTCGA
Organism: Poecilia latipinna; assembly: GCF_001443285.1. Lineage (NCBI taxonomy): Eukaryota > Metazoa > Chordata > Actinopteri > Cyprinodontiformes > Poeciliidae > Poecilia > Poecilia latipinna. Next base: position 21,451 of record NW_015113670.1, on the reverse strand, counting down.
GCTCTTGTTTGATGTTTGGCCACCTCTTCTGCAGGGATTACTCTGGAGGCTGTGGCAGGAGAGAGGGGAACCATAAAAGCTTGAAAAGAGTGTGAATTGACCATAAAGCTCTGCCACTCTGAAGGGATTAGCGGGGGTTAAACTGCAGCGCTCGATAAAAAACTGTCATTTTCTCTGTCACACACTTAGCTCGCTGCTGTGTAGGCATGAATCAGACAGGAAGATGCAGAATTACCTACGTTCCACTTTCTGTGCAGATGTAGATATCATGGATGTTTGCATATTTGTACTTGTGGCTAGGGCTGTGTTTACAGCTTTATCTAATAATGCAAAATGTGCTTTAAGTTTTCCTTTTCAAAGAGCGGCTTCGTCTCCCCTCCTTCCCTCCAGTTTTTGAGGCACAGTTTGAGTTCTGGAAATGATTAAAGCGCCAGACAGACCAATCAGATAAGGCTGCCGCAGCAGCCACAGAGGGTCAATGGTAAGGGTGAGAGGTCAAATTCCTTCCTCTCTGGTTGGGACCGTTCTTCACACTGTTGCACTGTAAACTGTCACAGATGTGTGGACCAAATCCAAAACCTATCACACTTTAGCACACTCAAGTAATCTTTGCAAGACTCATTGGTGATGTCATCCTCCTTCAATCTACTTGTCATTGTCCATTTTCATATTTTTTCAACAATGGAAGACAGAAAAGGGGTGTGGGCTGCTGGGGCGAAGCTTTTGTTGCTGCAGCTGTGTGTTTTTCAACCAAACGTAGATTTGCCAGGCTAAGCTACAACATGGTTAATGGAGAAATGAAATTTTCCTATTTCAGCATTTCTCGCACTTCCCTTCACGCTTGGAGTCCCGGTGCATTTTTTCCACATTCTGCAGGTCTGGAAAAAGAGGCTACAAGAGCCTCAGCAGAAGTTTTAACACACACACTTCTAAACACACCCATAGTCACAACTTTTTTTTATTCCAGCTGTAGATTGACCTCTTAATACAGACACATTTGAACATGCATCAACCCTTCTGTCAGTTTGATACGTTTTGCCTCATAGTGCTTTAGCAACAGACCATACATGTCAGGCAGCCAGATTGCTGGCAGTGGTACGTTGATTATACGCTGCAGCTATAGCTGCTGATGTCTTGTTTATGTGAAACATGCGCCTGCTGGCGAAAGACTATGTCAGCTCCAATAACACGGTGAAGGAGATTACTACTTGAATGCAGCGGTTATATCAACTCAAACATCTGGCTCCCTCTCCACCAGAGTGTGTGAGTTACAAAAGCGAGCGTTACTTCACTCCAGAGGTCCTTTAGGAAAAGCAAGCAGGGCTAATGCAGCGGGAGGGGGGCGGCAGAGCCAGATTAACAGATTTTATCACTGGAAATAGGACTAGTTTTTGCAATCCACAGAGCTTTCCTCTTGTTTTTTTACACACACGCACACACGCACGCACGCACGCAAGCATACACAGGCATAATTAGTATTCCTGCACAGTTATTTATTGCTTTTCCTTCTTTGCTGATGTATACTGTTTAATGAAAATAAAATTTGGTGGAACTTATTACATATTGGTGTTTGAAACTGTTTGTGGTTATAATTCTAACCAGGTGAGCTTTCATATTGATCTCATGGAAACTCAATGTTTCAGCTTTTTTGCAGTTTTCTGGAAGTTTGTTGCCGATATGTGGCGCATAGAAGCTGAATGCTGCTTTGACAGTTGGATGTGAAATGGGCCAAATTTAACCTGCTTTCCTGAATGTAAACAGCTTCAATTAATTTCAGACGTAATCAAAAATAAATCTGAATTAATGCCAATAAGCTTGAAAGAAAACAAACGCTACATAACCAGAAAGATGTCTATAAATAATTTTTCTTATGATTCATGTGTTTTGTATTAGAACTGCTCTTTTTTGAATTCCTCTAAAATTAAAAACCTGCTCAGACACAATTTTTCTTTTTTACGTGCTTACAACTTAGAGTGGACATATTGTTACATGAGGCTATTTCTGTTTCCTTCTGCTAAATCCTTAATAAAAAAAAATCTCCCAACAAAATGCAACTCTGGCTACCTGACAGAAGTATATTTAGACTGAAGCAGAATCCTTCCACACGACTGAAGAAAAAAATATTCAACTGAATGTGTTAACACTTTCCTGGTGTTCTATGATGAGAGGGGAAAAAAAAACTTATGGGGTGAGACAAAAACAAGTAAACAAACTGAGCCAGTTAAATAGTTTGTCAGTGCCAAGCTCAGAGAACTGAGAAAAATGCATCATGATTGAAAACGGTCCAAAAGATTTGAAACTTGGGATGGGTGGCTTTGACGAAAGCTATCACTTCTCTATCTCTGGCATCGGCAAAAGATCGACTTCGTGTACCAAAGGTGGTCTCTTGCTCTGTGCCAGAACGTCCTGGCAAAATGAACAGCTTGTTTTTCCAGACTGCAGATTTCGAAACAGGCAACGCTATTAGAAGGCAGCCATTTTTCTCAGTCTAAATGGTTTTAGATAGTTGCAGACTATCTCAGTTTCCAGCATATTTCTATTTCTGAACAAGCCAGGAGCTCGGAGAACTGAATGTGCCTCATAACCTTGTCTTCAATGGCTTTAATTAAGACTAGGAGGGTCAACTGTAAAGTCTAGTCACCATGATAACTCAAAGTTAATGATTTGCTTCTTGCGCAGTCTTTCCTACTTTTTTTGTCTAATATTATGGCCTAAAGTTGTGGTTGTTTGGCTTCAGGCTTAGCAGCTCAGTAAGCAATCGTTCTTCCCTATTTATGGCTTCTGCATGCCCGTATCTTTAACTCAAATTGGCTTATTTGCTTCAGCAACTTGGATGAAGTGATGAGTCTTGTTATCGACACGGAAGTGTTTCAGATGCCAACTCAGAAATTATGCTCATCATATGTTTTATTCGGACTGGGTGCATTTGGTACGACAGAGAGTCAATACTAGAAGTGAAAAGATGTCCTGAAGTTTGATGGAAACATTCTTACTTGAGTGAATAATGTTGTGCTGTTTTATTTCTGCTTTAGGGTTGTAAAATATTTTGGAAAACAATAACTTTGGCATGGGTTGCTATTTTTCTCAACTGGGATATGTTAGTTGCCAATACCATAACATTTCTACGGTTTAAGATCCTTTTACTGAAATGTGTGACTGACGTTTCAGTAAAATGATTGATTTAATGGAATAGAAACTGTTATAAGTGTTAAAAATCTGCCTTAATATTGCCACAGCCGTAATGTTTTACATGTGAAATGGCCATTTTGGTTTGGAGTTGTTAAAGAAACTCACACTTTCCAAGTCAGAAGTCTGACTTCAGTCGGTGATGTTCGTGACATCTAATTTAAAAGTGTTAATTCCAAAATTTTCAAAGTAAAGGTATGTCCAAGATACGACAGTACACACAGTATATATAAAGAACTACTGGTATCTTACTAATGTAGTAATCAAAACAGTTATATTTTTAATAATAATAATAATAGTGCATTTTATTTGACAGCACCTTTCAAAACACCCAAGGACACTTTACAACATTAAAAACAAAAATGAAACAGAAATTATCCAAAAGTATAGATGTTTGTGTGTTTCTTTAGATAAAGCATTACATATTGTGAAACTGTCTTTTTTAAAGTTACAGGGTTCAGATATTTTAAAATTTTAAAAGGAAAAGGATAGTTGGAAGTTAAATAGATTCTTGGATGGGCTGATGTTAACTAGTCAGATGTTCACTGCTTGTTTTGGATTTTTGCTTGGACTTTGTGTCAGTTGTGCAGCATCAATGAAGAGTATAGGTTTCTGCTTTGTCCAAGTTTTGTAGTAGTTTAAAAATAACCTAATGGACTCAACTAAGATTTAACTTTACACTAATATTAGCCCCGATTTCCTTAATTTTGCAACATCTGCAGTTGACTGATATTTGTATGAGAAACCAACTTTACCTACCGATCTAGATCTGCAAAGGTCTGAAAATCCTTCACTGTCCTGTTTTACTCTGCTGTTAGAGAGGACTGACCGAGACTGAGACAACTTCGTGAACTCCTCTGATAATCTCCTCCCAGCGTCCTTGGGGGGACAGTTGTGTCCCCCAGGTTAGGGGGAACACAACATGTTTACAGTATTAGATTGCTGCATTCGAAGCAGATCCACTGAGACGCTGTCCGTCTCTGTCCGTCTGCATCCCCCTGCCGGGCTTTTCTATGCTCTCACGCCCTCTCTGACCCTTGGGCCCGGGGTTGTCCCATCTGCATGCCTGAAGGAAAAGAAAAAGCACTGAGCCCCAGTATCACGAGGACATGGACTGTAACATGGCATCACCTAATATTTATCCAGCAGCAGCAGGTTGTCGTCTTGTGAGTGAATAATATCGGTAATCCTGTTATTTCACTGTTAATACTGTTTTCATTTTCAAATGGACTCAGTGTGTAATCCATGCTGAGAGGTCAACATTAGGGAAACCTATACCATGCCTGTTTTTCCACTCTTTTCAGCAGCTACAGTTACTTCTAGGAACATCTTTAGAGAGCATTTAGCTTTGACTCCAAGTTGGATAATCCTACTCTGTTGTTACGAAAGAAAGTTATCACATACGAGTACTTTAGCTGGATTTGTAATCACTGAATAAAAAACAGTAATATTCTTGTTTTTTAACAAAACAAGCCAAAACAATCAAATAGAAATCCCAGCATTTAACCAAAATTGTCTTCTGGGGCAGTTATTTAATTCTGACGTTCCAAAACACAGCCATTCGGACAGCTAACATATGCTGCTGCTTATTTATGAACCCCTTAAGGTGCAGGCCTGCCAAAATCTACACAGAGATTCCACGCCTGGATGAAATATTGCTTTGAGGTTAGCAAGAGCAAATCATGCACATCTCCAGATGCATTAGGAAAATGCAACAAGCTGCAGAATTAACCTTCCAGTTCTCATAGATGAGTCAGTGAGTGGCTGGACGGTCTGGGTTAAAGAACAAGAGCAACTTCAAAGGAAGATTGCTGAGAAGTGAAATGTGTGTCAGCAGAAGGTGATTAGTTTGTTCAAGGCTGAGTTCAGAGTCTTCATGAAATAAATGTATCTGAAATGGAAAGTCACAGGATGTGGAAACTTAATATTCATGTCTGGAGTTGAAGCCATCAGAAAATGTGTATTAATCTAGACCAACGTTGGACTTTTTTTATTTTTATTTTTTTTTTTAGGTTTGTTGTTTGAGGTGTTTCCTGTTTGATTTTAATAGGCATTTATTTGGATCTTTACAATGTTGTTGTTAAAACAGTGTTTTCACTTTTTGTTTATAGTAGAGATCCATTAGCATTGGTATCGACCCATGTTAGTAAGTTTTAAAGATATCTGTATGGTTTCCATCGTATTGCTGATTGTGTGTGTTTGGTCTTATGGTATTTGCTACAGCATGTGAGAGTGATGCAGCAAAGGGAGTGTGTAACTGAGTATGTTTGATTTTTCACTGTCTAAAGTATCAGTAAATATCAGTTATTGCTCATAACAGCAATATTAACGTTGGATAATAGTATCAACCCAAACTCACATCGGTGTGTCCCCAGTTTAAAGTAGTGTTTAATTTCCTTGTCCAAAGTCAAGAAATGCTTAAATAGGAATAAATATAAAAAAAACATGCTACAACGTAGCCAGAAGTTGAATTGCAATGAATGTTCACTCCGCAGCAAACATGGCATGCTAAATAAAAACAGTAATAGCACACTCCGTAGCTTAATATGAGCTCATATTACAAAGATATATTCTGTGAATTGTTTTAAAAACAGGAAAAAGTCATGAGAAATGTTGCTGAGTGAAACTGGAAACACTTTCTCCATTTGGCTCAGACGCTGAGAAATGTTCAGCTAATAAAATGCCAACAAAGTTTACAAATAATCTTTTGAAGAAGTGTAGATGTGTAACATCCACTAAAAGCACACATACAAGCATTTTTGGTTCAACTTGTTTTGTATTTAAATAAAATAGCAAACAAAACATGATGCATAAAAACTTTTTTTTTTTTTTTACATTCAAATGAGTCGAGGTGAATTCTTTCAGCCGTAGTTGTGATCAGATGAGTATAATTTTCCATTCTTAGTCAGATCAGTCAGTCATATGGTAACTTCCTATTTTTAGATTAAAATATAAAACTGTAATTTTCAACTAAATTGGCAGAGGGATAAGAGTTCAAATCTAACAGATTATCAGCATTAGCTGTGAACACTGATATGACGAGCCTTGAACTGCACATGAACCAAGCCAGTTATTTAGCTTTCCTACATGTCAGTAACACCACCGTGGTGCTTAATTGGCCCTTGTAGTAAAATGTTTCTTTCACTTCCCTACAGGAAGTCCAGAGGTCGGGTTCATCAGCAGAGCAGTTAAGTCACTTGAATGGACTCGTTTCCAGCATCTGTATCTTTCTTTTACATCCTCCCTGGTGAGAATTAATCACCCACTCAGTTCCTCTTTTGTCTTGTCCCATTAATATATCTTAGCATGAAGAGGTCAGGGTTACATTTCTTTACCTGTACTTCTTTTACCAATGGAAAATTACAGTGACAAGCGCTATCCCTCACTACCGCGAAGCTTTGGCCTGGCAGCAGAGCTGGAATGCTGTCTGGACTGTGATGTGATAATCAGAACCAGACTCAAGCAAACCAGGACCTCATCCAATCACAATCAGCCCAGAAAGACACTTCAGGAATTTCGTCTCTTCCTCTGTGACTAGAGCCTCATGCCAAAAAGACGTAGGTTCTGGTTTGGCTAGCAGTGAAACTGGAAAATCACATACCTCCAATGTTTTTAATCTTGCACCTGGAGTCACCCTCCCCCCAATGCAAAAACAAATTAGTCTCCGTATTGTCGTTTGTTAATGTTTTGTCTGTTGTGGATTTGTTGTCAAACTGGATTAAAATGAGCCGTATGTGCATGTGTTCACAAATTATTAACTGGAAGGCTGAAGTGTTGAGAGAGATGGAGATGTGAAAATAAAATAAAACACACTTTTTTTTCAAATTGTGAAAGGAAGGAAAAAAACACACCGTCTCAACGCATCATCCCCAGTTCTCCCTTTAGGGAGATGCCAAACTTATATGGACCACTCTAAAAAGATTTCTGTGGACTCTGTTCATACACAGAAACTTTCAGAGTTAAAGCAATTTATTTTTGCTCCTTGTTTTTCTTTTCTTTTGGATTTTATTAACCAGAACAAATAAATTACAAGATCAGATTAGCTTCTCTGATCACAATAGTTTAGTCAAGCTAGTCCCATTAAAGCAGTATACATCAGGGGTAGCTGATTTGCATTAAGCATTCATTTCATTCTTTTGACAATGGACGGAGATGTTTGTATAAATATTAGACTACATCTCCCAACAGCATCTCTCCTTGGTGAAATCCTGGCAGTCAGCCCACAAAGAGTGTAGTTCTAGTATATCTGTGAAAAAAGGCCCTTTGAGTTCATTTCAGCAAATGTGTCAGTATTCATTAAGCAAATGTGTTCGTACTGGTGTGAAAATAAATCAGAATGTCACATTGGGATCATTTCAGGTTAATAACTTGACAGCTGTGAAGTGAAGTTTAGGATTCATTCACACCAGTTCTGTTTAGTCTGCTTTAATCAAACTTTTTGTTGGCCAAGAAAAGCTGCGTCATTTGGAGAGATCTGAATGTTCACCTCTCCAAAGCAGCTAACTGTAGCCTAAAACTCAGGTCTCAGTTTGGTTGGTGTGGTTCGAAGGCATATCTGAATGCCAAGAGAACTTGAAACCGCTCCAAATCAGGAAGTATACTGGAGGACAGAGCATTCTGGGTACATGCAACCAAAACAAAGATGCGAGTGTAGCACGAGCGGTAGAAAGGATTCAGGGTTTTTTTACAAAAACAAATTAGAAATCCTACAACTGCTACAATCTGAGATGACTCCACTTCTGTCTTGCATTTTGTGAAAAAAGAAGTTGCCCTCCTGTCTTCTTCAGAGGTTTTTGGTATTGTTTCTTTCAGTGGTTCTTGGTGCAGCGCCAGGGTTCGGTTCATTTGACACAGTGCAGTGTGAAAGTGAACTTATAACTTGTAAGTTATAAGTTCACTTATAACTTATAAGTTATATAAGTTATAACGCGACTTAGATATGGATTTAGAATTTTATTGCAATATTTTGTGGTACTATTGTGATCATTATACAAATTCTGATAAAACCCCCTTAATATTTAGGTAACTCTATGGCTGTGAATGCATGGGAAACTGGCACAAACACAAATATTGTTCTTGAAAAACATTCCCATTAATAAGCTAATTCAGGACACCACTTAATTTAAAAAGTGTGATTTATACTGTGTCGCCTCACATATTAACTGCATTTAATCATACTCTTGAATTTGCTGATATTTTTTGATGCTCTAGTGCAGTGGTTCCCAAACTTTTTCTTCTGCGCCCCCCCCAGTGG
>NW_015113670.1:0-7842 GCF_001443285.1 Poecilia latipinna | reverse complement strand
CAGTTTGGGAACCTCTGCTCTAGTGGAACAAACTATGGAGAAAGTAGTAAAATTACATTTCCATTCATCCATTTGTCAGTTTTGTTTTTTTTATGTACCATCATTTACTGAAAATTTTCATGACGAAATTCTTATAAAAAAATTTAACGAGAAATAATAAATGATACAATAAATGCCCACCCCTAGCCTGTTGCAGATATTAAAAGGAGATTTTGCATAAGAACCTATGGAAAAAGACGACTAAAATCACTATTTCTTGTTGCAATCAAAAACCTTTTTATTTGGTGTAGTAAAAGCCACAGTGGAGGGGTCAAAGTGGCAAGGCTATAGACTAGATTGCTCACTTTTTGTTTCCCTTTAATAGACTCACCATGAGTGACTGGACTGGACCGTGTCTCACCCTTTAGTTACTCTGAAGTGGAGAAGAGAGATTTGGACGTAACGGGAGCAGGAGGAGAAGTGTGAGGGGGTTAAACACTGTGGATTTAGATGAGCTCTGTCTCAATCTGATCTGAACGGTTGCATGCACTTTAATAAGCACTTTAAATTATATTAAAGATGCAAATGTAGCCTTTATAGGGTGGAGATTGATATGCATGGAGGAAACGCACGCGCGTCTTTGCCTAAGTGTGTATAACACTTAATCAGGCCCCTCTGTTCATTAGTTCAGTGTAATTGTGTTAGCAGTGTTGCTGGCAGGGCGGGAAAGAAAATATCTGTGTGTAAAGGTCACATCAGAGAGGAGATGACATGAGGATAGATGACATACGTGGGAGCCACACACATCCCCACCATCGCACAATGACACACTCACACACTCACACATAAACACAATATGCCGCTTGCATTTCTGAGCATGTGTTCCGTTATCTTTAGCCGCCTTAAGCTATAGCTTCATGTGTGCGTGCAGAACGTGAGTAGGTCTGCGTAGGTGTTTGAGTGGTTCATTCGAGTGGCAGCATTTAATCAAGTGTGATATTCCTTTCCTTTTTTAAGCTCTGAATATAAAATGTTGGCTGCAAAGGGAGTTGTGCCCATAGGACTTTGGGTAATAGTTTGGGTTCATTTATAAAATCAGACGAGATTTGATCTAAAATTATGAGATTTAAAGAAATGTAAGTTGGCACAGACAGGATGCGATTTATAAATAGCAACACAAACTGCAGTGGAGGAACATTTTAATTGTCTCTTACTACCAGTTAGGCTCACGTTGTTTCCTGCTTTTCTGCATATAGGTGTTGAACATATCTCAGTGCAAGAGTGCCTGAAATACTGGAATGGATTGTTGACTTTGGACTTATCCAGGACTTCTGCAATACATTTGCATGGCCACAAGAGGTTTAAAAATACCCACCCAAACTTCCTTTCAAACTGCAAAATGGCATCCTCTGCAGCCAAACTGAAGTGTTGAAGTTTTTTTTATGGATTTTTTTCTGCCGTTGTGCCGCTTCTGTGCAACTGCAAATGCATATTGAAAAAGAGACAACAGAAGTCGGTACAACTTTTTATTAAATACTTATTTAACAACATTGGGATGTTGGTACAACAATTTTATTAGGCAAACTCAAAAGAATGCATAAAATTCTCGTGGAGACTCTCATGAGGATGACACAAATTTACCAGTAGGTGGCCATAACATAAGTTATTTTAGGCAAGTTACATTTTTGTATCACTCCCCTGTAAAATGAATGCGATGCAATTTGAAATATGTTGGGTTTGACCACCAGCCAACCATCTAGAAACCAAATAGCAAAACCATGCAAATATTTGACACCCACTCCACAAACTGCTTACAACTGCGGATTGCATTAATACGCAAACCATTTTGGCACTAACTCTTGTCTCTTGTCCATCAGCACCAAGAAAAATGAATGTCACTCCTGGTTTCTCTGCTTTGTGAACGCCAGTCAATGGCGTGTTAAGTAACATTGCATTGATGTATTTTGGCTCCTTAGCTGCATTTTTTTCTGAATGTTTTGGAAAGTTTGATAGTGAAACTTGAAGCTGCTGCTGCGCAAGTTACTCAACAGGTTGTTGCTAGGTAACCAGAGAGTAAGTGAGTTAGTTGATGCCACCAGCCTTGCTTAGCTTGGCTGCGAGAGGTTGAGTGGCTAAAGTGTTTGACTGCGACTAAGATCGGATCTTGTTGATGATTTGGCTGAGGGGGTTCAGGCCTATGCAGAACAGCAGTGGGGACAGAGCATCTCCTTGGTATATGCCACATTTGATGGACACTTGTGCAAGTGGTTTGCAGTTGGCTTCAAGGGTGGTTTTCCACAGCCCCATCGAGTTTGCAATGAAGGCTCTTAGAGTCCTATTGATGTTGTACATCTCTAAGCATTCAATGATCCAAGTGTGTGGCATTGAGTCATAGGCTTTCTTGTAATCAATCCAAGCCGTGCACAGGTTGATGAGTCAGGTTTTGCAGTCTCGGGCGACTGTGTGGTCTACATATATATATATATATATATATATATATATATATATATATATATATATATATATATATATTTTATATATGACATTTCAGAGCTGCTGTAAGCAGTGGCTGTCAAAAACAGAGACGAGGTAAGTCGTTTTATTGCTTAAGAGTCACCATCTTAAATCTGAATGATTAAAAGAGAGGAATCATGAAGACAAGGACAACCAGGTTGTCATGAAGAACCGTAGGAGGATTGACGTGAATCAACTCTACGTCATTTCCTCATCTTCTCGTATTATTTCATTAGTCTACATTTCTGTTAGTGTCACTTCCTGATAGAAGTGGGGATTTATTGGGTTTGTTTCTCTTGACTAGTGGTTCACTGATGATACGTTTACAGATGTGAGTTTGCTGTCTATTTATGAAACTTCTGCTGATTCAGGAAAAAGTCACACAGTTTTCCAACAATATCTTGACAGTACCTGTCAATTGTATCATTTTAGGCAGGCTGAATTTAAGCTTACCGCAGTGTGATTTACAGATGATTTGTAGGTTTTCAAATATAAAGCCTGTGGCTGGTTTCTTTTTTTCTTTTATTAAATGACAGTAAATGGTTCTTATTAACAGCATGTTTTCCTTTGTACTGCCTGCTGACACATTTCTTTCCCAAATTAGTGGCCAACTGGCTGTGAGCTTCATTGAACGCAGATTGAATAAACAAACCATTACTAGTGATCTGGAGCCAATTTTAACTAAAGCTAGCCAGGTGAAGAAAAGTTTGTATCAAAGAGTTTTTGTGAATTTAGAACATTGGAGTAATTCAAATGATTGGAATGGAGGGAAGCAGACTGATTTGAAAATTTGGACCGATTTATCTGGATATGATATGGATATGGGAACTGTTTATTTTATAAAGTTCCTTAAGATTGAATTGAAACTATACAAATTTTATGAATATGCTTTTTTGTGAGATGGCTTAGCCATCGCTTGTCAGTTTTTCATCAAAAGTGGTCAAAACAAAAGTTAATGATGCATTTGAAAAAGTCACTTTTTAATATTGAAAAAAGAAAAAAAGAATCGCCTTTAAAATTCCCATCAAATATGCCACAGCAAGAGCTGGTATAAAACCACCAAGAATTTACCAAACTATGAAAACTTTTTTCTTGCATACCAGCAGGTATTTGCTTTCTTTTTTGGGATATGATAAAGATTCAAACTGTGGTTTCTGACCTGCCAGTTTGACCATGGATATAATTAGGAAATTACCAAAGTTTACTAGCATTTGGCTCAAAGGTGCTATTAATTTTACAGTCAAGTAAATAGCTAAGAGGCTTAAAAATGAAAATGATTTACAGTGTAGCCGCACCACATGTAGAGATTTTTCATTGTTGGTCAGAAGGAACCAACTCAAGGTGAGATTTAATTACTTTTAGGTTCTTCTTTGAGCCAAAATGCATAAAAATAATTTTTTCTGCCAAGAAAATAAGATGCATCTTGGTGTCAAATACAAGCTTTTTGTAGAAGATAAATGTAAAAACACATGTAGTACCTAATTGCATATCGTTTGAGTCCATATTTTCTTATCCAGGGACTGGTTTGCAAAACATGAAAACACAAACTTAAGCACAAAAAAGTAAGTTAGACTTAAAGATGCAACAGCTGTTGGTTTTCAATAAAATCACAACATGGGTCAGTGTTATCTAAGCAAAGGATAAATCAGTAAGCACTCTTACAAAAAAGTTACAAATGTATGTAAACCTGAAGAAAAAGATTCTTGACTAAAAATATAAACAGTATACTGTAAAAATGCTTTAGAGTCATCATCTAGGAATGACTGTTTTTGTCCATTTTAGTCACTGCAGCCACTCTCCTAAACACAAGGTGTCGCTTTTGAGAAAATAATGTTGCTAAAGCGACAGGAATGACAGCAGAAGAGTTAGAAACAAATGGTGAGAACGCTTAAATCTCTCTTTTCATGACTGACATGAATTTTGTTTCAGTTTTTAATAACTGTTAAAACATTAACAATCATTAAAGCACTGTAGCTAATTTTGGATACCATTGTCAAACTTGATTCCAAATTACGTCTGAACCCTACCACTTTTCAAACAACTCTCTTTTTTTATTCAAATTTATGTGCTGGAATCTAACAGCTCTTCTTTTAATTTTCTTAAACTGCAGAATTAGTAACTTATTACTAATGGCCATTTGGTTAGTAATTTAGCCTACAAATTGATTTCCTAAGAATTACATTATTGTTGGATCTAGCTTGACTCTTTTACTGGGTTGGATGAACTGGAAGTGGTGACTGAAATAAATTGGATTGAATCCAATCGGATGTAATTCGATTCAGATTAAGCCTCATGGTATTATCTACTCAACTGTATGTAATGGGCTTCAAGATGGCTTTTTGTTGCTACTTTTGGCTGCGAATTGAATTGAATTGAATTTTATGAGCAGTGTTGCGTAATGCAGCTTGAGAAAATAGCTGTCTCACCCGCACATGCAAAATCACTCATATGATCTTAGTGAATAATTTAGCTTTCCCACTGCATCACCATTGAGGAACCATTCATTTCCATGTTTATAGGGATATTTCTGTATTTATGTACACAAAGCCTTTTTTTTGATGGCTGCATTCACAGATTGACTAAGTGCTAAATGATGAGGTTGTTCCTTCCTCATTCTTTTCTTCTCCATCTCTCTTTAGCCTTCTCTTCGCTCTTCTTTTAATTTTCTTAAACTGCAAAATTGCTCTTTTGTGGTGGGCAGCCATTTTTGATTATCCACGCCAAATTTTCCGATAAAGTACTGTTTCTGGGCCTATTCAGGCACTCAAAGCCCTTCTAAATGGCTTTAGCTGCAGGGTCTCTTTAGAAACCAACACAAACACACATGCACTCAATTGCTGTGATTTCAACAACCACCATGGGAATGACGTGACTGAGCAGTCATTTTAGTTTCCTAAGGTTTGTCAGCACATTCAGATAGCTTTGTTTTACTTCTTTCTATCTCTATATGCTTAAATCTCTAGAATTTTTTAATGAATCATTTAGCAATAGTGCTATATAATAATACTGTCACTTCATGAAATATAGAAGAACATTGTTCTTTGTAAGGAAAAATCATAGGACTGTTCTTTCAGCTGCTCCAGCAGTGAGGAACAACAGGTTGGGGGACAACACTGTACTACTCTGTTGTCCACATAAGTTGTGTTTCCATTGACCATTTAATTACAGGATATGACATTTTGAAAATAAATTTGCTTAATGTATGCATGACTTTTTATTACTAATTGTGTGAACAAACTTATTCATGTGTGACTTTTAACTGTGTTTCTTACATAATTGAAACACTGCAAATTGCAGAAATTTTTTCTAACAGTAGCAGAATATTGACGTAGTTCTGATCATATTTGTAACAGAATCGCAGCTGCAGTTGGAGAAAATCTCCAGTCAAACTAGGACTTTCTCTGACATGCACATGAACAGAATTTAACCCACAGACTGTAGTGATTTTCATATCTTAGGCAATATGGGCTGTCACTCAGGATGGCAGTAGAAGGAAGAGGTTCAAATAGTACCAGGTTAAAAAAACAAAAACATATCATATTCTGTCAGTTGCGTACTGAATGAATTTTCTTCAGCATATTTGCAAATTAATGAGTGTTGCATGCCCCTGCTTTGAGTTGTTGCCCCCTGTTTGCATGGTTGTCTTGGATGTCAATGAAGCCCTAAATTCACTGACCTCCAAAGAAGAGCCACAGACAAGATCCTGTGGCATCTTGTCTGTTGTAGCAGCATTTGGGTTATAATTTTAGCTGCATTAAACTGGGAAATCTGAAGAATTTTTGTCTTTGTGAACTGGGACTGTTTCTGAGGATGTTTGTTGTTTTGGAAACAGCCATGAAAAGGAGAAAAAGCAGCACAAATACAGACCATTTGCTAGCTCTAAACTACACAGCTACCCCAGCTTTGGTTACTTCTGTAAGTGTTTTTATGAGAAAAAACTGTGAGGAATGCTACACATTACTGCAAAAACTATAAAAACAGGTATTCAATGTAAAGTGACAATTGTTTAGGTTATTTGCAATATTTTTAACCTACAGTGCTAATTATTTTGTTGGTGATTTCAGTAAAATAGAGATGGTTCTTCGGTTACTATGGTGAAGTAACGGGGAACCATGTGACTGGATTCAGAAGTGTGTTGCACAAAGCTGAAGCTGAAATGTTGTTTTCGCTTGACCCGTTTGTATTTACATCAACTGTCTGGATTCAGTTTGAGTGTAGATTCAGTAGTCCATGTTCTAGTGTTTAATTCTGAATGGTAAGTGTGGATTTAATTCAGGAGATACTGACTCTGGTCGGCAGGTATTTTTAGTGATAAAGTAGAACAAGATCCATGTTTATCTGGGACGAGATGGGAGTCATGCTTACCAGAGTGAGTTCTGAGGATGATTATTTTATGTCAGCTCTTAGAGTAAGAAGATTATTTTCCTATTTTCAGAAAGAATTATTTTAGAAATTAGGTTCCTCTTCAACAAATAATAGTTTTTGTTATTCACTTCAGATGATCTGATCAACTGGAGGGCTCCAGAAAAAAAAAAAATAAACACCCCAGTTTTGTTTGTTTGTACTTGTAGAAAAGTACTTTGAATTGCTGCTCTGCTTTAACTCCTCCACCTTTTATTCAGGGAAAGTACTAGAAAAGCAGAAGTGGGCCAAACACTCACACACAAAAGTTTGGTACAAGTTGATGAATCTAAACATATGAAACAACACAGAGGTGGTGGCACACTCACACCGTGACACTGATAAAATTTGCTGTTGACATTTCTACAGGCAAAGAATCCAACAACTTTTGTAAAACTTTTAAATATGTTATTGTGGTGTTCTAGTAGTTTGTAGTGCTGTTTTTCTGTTCCAACAGATGACATTTTAGTCAGTGACACACTGACTAAAATGTGTCACTGACTTCTACAGTGTGTTCTACAGAACACACTGTAGAAGATGTGTAACTGTACAATTTAGCATAATGCACATGCCTCTGTGTGGAGGCTCTCAAAAAGCATTCCAAACCACTGATGTAATTACACTTTGTTTTTTTTTGTTTTGTTTTGTTTTTTCCATTCAACTGTTGCTTTTTTCTGAAGAGAGTCCACCTTCAAAATGTAAATTAGATAGATTGTTAGATATATTAGGTTGGAAACCTACAACAAATGCCTAGGCAACAATTTTGCTCAGCCCACTGAACATTTTTGGTTGAAAGTATGTCTTAAGGTGGTGGTATTATGTAAAATTAACTTGTTTGAGCTTTACACCATGTTATAATGTTATTCCCTCATCAAAAACACATCTGGAGTGCTTGATTCTGTCAGGCATTTTTGATAACCCCTGTTATCTCCTGTTTCAACCACTGAG
>NW_015113669.1:121024-219187 GCF_001443285.1 Poecilia latipinna | reverse complement strand
TATATATATATATATATATATATACGTATATATATATATATATATATATACACATAAAGTAAATATGGAAAAAGCTTTTGTAACTTATGGATAACCATCTTTTTCTGTTCATATTTACTGTTAAGCTTCATTTAATTCAACTGTTAAAAGTCCTAGGGATGGGAGCTGAGAATCACTCTTGGCTTTAAACACTGTGATGCAGGCATCAGATTGTTTTGATCTATTTTATTTTATCTGTCTCTATCAAATAGGATTAAATAACTAAATAAATGAGCACCCACCATCTACAGCCCATTCTATCTTTATTTACTTTCGACTATATGTTTTTAGCTTTCTATAATTTTGTAGGAATAAAAAAAGAAAGGAATTAAGCCAAGCAAGAAAAAAAAACAAACCAAAACAGAAGGAACCGAGTAAGGATTAAATGCTGTCACTATTTCTTAGAGCCCAAAAATACATCATCTCTGTCTCCCTCTGTCTGGTTTGGCAGCGTCCTCTGGCAGTTTTGGGTAAAAAAGTGACTCAGCTCTTATGTAATAGTCATTTGCAGCTTTCTACAGAGGCATTTGTGAAGATTTGGTTAAACAAAATTGGAATATTTTTAGGAGGAAGTTTCTGCTGGACAAAGGTGAGAACGAGAGAGATGTGATAAAAAGAGGAATAGCTGAACTGTTTCTGTTGAATCAAGTAGGTGTGTGTGTGTAAAATCGGTCTTTTTTTAACCCGTCTCAATTTAAAAGCCAGGGACTGGTCGGATATCTGCTGTTTTACATGAATCCTGAGTTGTGATTGTGTGTTTTTTTTTTAAGAACTTTTCACCACTTAGTTGTTTATTGGACCTGTTAAGTTGCCATAATTAATTAACCCCCTCCCTCCCTCCACACGCACACACACACATACGCGCACACACACACCTGTATGCATGTGTCATGACTTTGCTGGTTAGAAACTTAACTTTGATCACTTTTGGCGACTCTGAATTTTATTAATTAAATGTTGTGGTTTCTATATCAGAAGAGAGTTTACCAAGTTGGGGGATTTATTTAAATACAACCTCTGTTGTACAAAAAGTGCATTTCATGGATCCTTGGATGCTTTGACGTCTTATTTAGAAAAGATAAATCAGCAGAAAAAGTTTGAAAAAATGTGGAAGAGGTTGACGAGTAGTGATGAAATGTAGATAAACTTTAACCAAGATGTGTGAATTTTCTAACAACATGTCGAGAACATTTCAGTACTTACTAATATGAATCTATTTTAAAGATTATACTTGAAATGTTCAAAACCACATGAAGGACACACTCCAGCCTTTATGACAGTCACTTTAGCATGATCTGCAACCCGTCCCGCTAAATAAGATGGATGGCCTGAGGAGATGTGGGAAAAGAATACATATGAAAGCTTATTGTGCACATATGGTCCATTAAGCCCTTTCCTGCTTGTTTTTATGGCTGGTTTAATCTATTTTAATCTGTCAGAAAATCAATTTGTTCACGTCGCTGCCAGGTTACAGAGTGGAGCACTCCATCACACGTCCCCGAACTTTCCCCTCCTGAGCTCGGCATTGTTCTGGATGCTAGTCATCAGAAAAAAAAAAAGCTATACAGAGATAAATGAATGCACTGATGGATGGACAGAGCGACGACGACGGAAAAAGACTGAAAAAGTAGGCTATGAGTTTCAGTGAAAGAGGGCGGAAAGAAACATTGATAGACAAATGGGGAAAAAACTTCTTAAGAACAAAAAAGGGTTGATGGCCATGATCTGATGTTTTAACGATAGTTGTTTCAATTTTAAAAAAAAATAGCACTACCCGTATTAATGCACATTTACATGTGAGATTATTTCCATAGTCTAATTGGTTAGGTTAATGTTAAAACACAGATAATAAAAATAAGGATGATAACTGGAGGTGATAATTTTGGCAAATCGGTGATTGGCTGATATGTACATATGTGAAGCCGATCTTATTCCCTGAATATTTAGCAGCAGACGTCTAAAAATCAAACACTGCTCTCTTCTGCTTTGCTTTAACAGAGGTTTGACTGACAGACCAGCATGTTTGCAGTGAACAATACTCACCTCACTGTTGTCAACTCAGCAACTTTCTTGCTGTATTTAGCGACATTTAAGACAAAAATATTGGCATCGGCCAAAATCGGAATCGACGGCAATCGGTGCTCCCCTAATGAAAACCACAGATATAACACTGCTAAATAAGGAATGTGTAAGTGATTACAAAACTCATACATATTCATATATAACCAATTTTGCCATTTTTGGCTTTTTAGTAGCGAGTTTTGAAAATAATTTCTAAATTAAATGAAAAGTGAAAAGTCTCTTATGTTGAAATTGTATTCCAAGTATAAGTTGTAGATTGATCAATAGTGGTTTTTCTAAGCGGTATTGAACGATCGACCCTAGAATCTGCCCTCGTTCGCTGACTGGGATTTTTTCGAATAAATTGTTGCAATAGCCATGGAGCCAAGACAGAATTGTGATATTTTAACATGCTGTCCAAGCTAAGCCTTTCATATTTTTGAAGTATTTGACAATGATGACATGATTTAGGATTTTTATCACATTTCATGCTTGTTCGTAAACTAATTCAATTGATTTTAAAATTGATTTTCAAGTCGATGACCAAGTTGCTATACAGTATGTCATATGAGTGGCAACTATGGCATTAAAACATAACTTGGTTTTCTCTAAGGCTAAATTTAATTCTTTTCATAATCTCCTGCAGTCTCCCTCACAAAATTGAGTCAACTATGACTCTTATATATTTTAACTTTTGCACCTATCCTATTTTGTTTTGGATAAAAATATTGGAATCACTTAGTATTTGTCTTTTCTGGGGAAAAAAAAAAACATACCCACAGTTTAGCATTTGTTAATATGAAAATTTCTTATACCTGTATGTTAGGCTGGCCAGTGAATTCAGAGAAGATCTGGTCAGGTGAGACCATTACCAAGCTCTTTTGCAAGAACAAGATTCACTTGTCAGAATTATGTCCTAAAAAATCAGCATCAGCATCCCCACAGGCAAAACCAAAGGTGGAATCAATTAGGATTTAGTCCTGTCTTCTGGTAAGAGTACAGGTGTTTACTGCATTGAACAGGATCCGCACAGGATGGACAGAACACTGTATATTTCATGTTGACCTTAAGGTCAGTCTTAATTTTTGTCACAAAAAAACAGAAGTATGAAATAAAAATGTCTTTTAGTGGGTATATTTATGTACAGTGAGATTTGTATCTAGTTTTTGAGTTTTTTGGTGGTTTGCTGTGTAAACAGAATATTTGATTTCCATGAAATGCAAGCAAAACCAAAACGAGAAACTGCTTTTGCAAACCCCAGATCTACATCCTCGCTCTGAACTGGTGATTATCTTAAGTTGAGCAAAAACCAAAATAAGTTCTGTAATTTCTCCAAAGCCTTCAGTGCTAAGAAAGCTAACTTGACAGAACGAATGAAAGCGGAAAACATATTTTCAGCAATAATCTCTGGATTTAGAAAGAGAACGAGAGATACCTGGGTTAAGGAGGTTTGGCTAAATCCATTACACCACTGCTGTGGGATTAACATAGCCAGGAGTAACTGGAACCAATAAATACCCATATGAAGACACTGCAGGGGCAGTGAAATGTGTCACTTCCACTCCTGATAGCACAGAAAGAAAGAAAAACCATTAAAATGGCATTTATTCCTCAGCTTAGAAAGAAGGAAAACTCTATCTCATGGAGTTTTTTTAAAGGCAGGGAGGCTATTTTCGCCTTGAGCTGCTTGAAAAAGGAATACGCTTTATTAGCCCCTGCGACACACAGAGCGTTATTTGGTTATGCAGTGAAGCCTAAAACAGTGTCGGCATTTAAAGCCGCCTCGTCTTCCCATCTCACTGAGTGATTACCTCTGTCAGGACTTCAACAGAGCACGCAGGACACACACAAATGCACCCAAACAGGCAAGAACGCGCAGACATCCCTGTAAAAACCATGCACGCGCGCGCACACACATACACACGGAGCATTTAAACACCTGTCCCCTAAAACACCCGAGAGCTCTTATCCTGCCTCTGTGCTGCACCTCAATGTGCAGTAATTCTGGAGAAAGACCTCTTTAAGATTTGAGGCCATAAAAAAGAAACGCAGTCAGAGACATTAAATGGTTGCTGTGGGTGCTGGGATGCATCTGCAGCTCAGAAAGGAAACATTCCTACCATTATCCTAAGACTCGATCTGTAAGCAACAGGGAAGGAGTTACTTGTTAAAATGTATTTGCTTTGTGATGCAAATATAGTAAATGTTACGGTGTAATTAAATCGCATTGAACCGTTTTTTTCTTTCTTTTTTCTTTAGCGACAAATGTAAAAAAAAGAAAAATAACGGAGCTGAAATAACACGGTTTCTGTTCGAAAGTTGGAAGCTGTTGGCCTGTAGCTCCTCTGCAGCTGATCTACCACTCGAACATGACAACACTCGTGTTCGAGAAATAAACTCGAAGGTGGATGAAGAAATCCAAGCCATACCTGTTGGCACGCTGTTCTACTGGTTAAACTTGCCTCAATTAAAACGGCATCAAAAAGTGATGAAAAGGCTGGGAAGTAGAAACTGAGAATATTACACTTCACCGTTCTCCCTGTTCTCCATCCAAGGACATCCACCGAATGTTTAATTTAAGATCAGACGGTAGCATTTTAACGGATTTCCACTGGGGATACTAACAAACAACCAGCAAGGACAGAAAACCAAGATGGCATTAGATGGAGAGGCAAAGTATTGCGGCTTTTATTGTCCAATGTTGTGCATATTGCACTGTAGCCCTAATAATTTTCTAACATATTATTCAGACTGGGTTTAGGATGACTTATTACAAGTAATTTAGCTTTTTATTTTGGTGTAAGAACATCTTATCCATGTGCCTTAAAAGAAGATGAATTTGGCATCTTGAAAACACAAATGTTTAAGAAAAAAAGAAACCTTTTTATAACTGTATTTGAACTTGATAAGAAATTAAGTTCAATTACAGCTAGCTGCTTTCAGATTTCATCAGATTTTATTGTCAAATTTAAACGTCTTCAGGCTTGCAGACACCGGGAAGCCTAGATAGAGTATTAACATCATTTTGTCGAGGCTCAGTTTATTTTCGCTGGCAGGATCTGCAAAATCATAAAAAAAAAAAAATCTTAAACAGAACTCGTCTGACAACATAAACTAGGCAAAAAGATCTCAAAAAGCAACATGTTATACACATTCGCCAAGAAATGTTAAAGACTTTAAGAGAGAAATTTTTCAACCCACTCAATTCTTACTTGCACATAGAAAAATAATGTGTAGTTTTCAAACTCGTATTGTGTATTTGGGAACTGAAACAGACTGAACCACCATCAGGCAACTTTAAATTGTTGAGTTTATTCATGTAGACCTATGTTTTTTTTTTCTTAACTCGTACAGTATTTTACTATTTTAAAACGAGATAAAAGAAAAACTTATTTTCTTCACCGAACTTTCATACATTTATTGTAACAAATATATATGATTTCAGGCCTTTGTAAGGTCTTAGATTACAGTTATTACTTTAAATGTCTATAGGGTATAAAAGTGTGAAATTGTATAGTTAATCTGCACTTATTTTGTTGGTACTCTAGGTGAATAATTTAAGGTAGGATTATATATTTAACAAGTTGCCCATGGCGGTCTCTAATGTAAAAAATAATTGACTCTAGATAGTTTGGGAGATCATTGTGTTTATGTTTAAATGGTTTCTACATTCATTAAAGTTTTCTTGTCACTTTGAGAACTTGAAAAGATTTTTCTCATCTCTCTGGTGTATTGTTATGTGACCTCAAAAAATGACTTCATCATATTACACTTACGTGAACTCTGGTTAGACACAATAAAGAAATGGAAAGCAATAGCGCCCCGGGTAAGAAGAAAACTGTGCTGAGAGCAGTACTATCATTAGCTGTCAGATGAAAGAGATTGTTCCTTTGAAACAGGGGGCCCTGCTCCATATGATTTATGCTTATTTGCACCCTCATATCCCTGCAATTCATCCATCTCTTTTTTTTCTTTATGCATTTTTCCCCTCTCAAGTCTACTTCCTTGAGGCATACGTTTTCTCCTCTCCATTCACATGCCAGTTCCTCCCTCCACAATCCTTTCCCTGCAGATTTATTCAAGAATACAAATGAAATCCTCTCCTACGTTTGACTTGTATTAAACGCCTTCATTTAAAGGGAGACTTGTGAAAATACTCACACAGAGAAGATGTCAAGCCCCAGAGTCCTTAACATGCAGACTGTACACTCAGCTTTGTCCCCCTACTCAACATATGTGACCTGACCTGTCAGAGGCCTGGATAAACAAAATGAAAGAGCTTCACGCCGTTACTGACGTGAGGACATTTTGTACATCTTTACTTTTGCTGCAAAAGTATTCACACCCAATGTATCTTTTTACATTTTTTAAAATGTTATCTTTGATTCCCAAGGAAGTAAATTTTACATGACATTTGTCCTGAACATTACAAAGCCAACTGTAACATTTGAGAAAAGGAGGAAAAGTAGGCCATTACCTCATGATAAACAAAACAAAGATACAACTCCACTTCCCAGAGAAAGATTTTGTCTGTGGGAGTTAAAAAAATAAGGTAACACTTTATTTGAAGGGGGTTGAATAAGACTGTCATGACACTGTCATAAACATGACATGTCATGAACATGAATAAGCCTTCATGAATATTTATGACTGCTGTCATAAAGCGTCATTCACTAAATTATGACACTTTTAATACAAAGTTGACATTATTCGAAATGTCTTTCTTATGACAACTTGACATTAACCAGGAAATCATTACTGTTTAAACTTTACCTTTAATAACATAAAGTTACCTAATTTTTAAAGTGCAATCAGTAATACTTTTATAACAAATTTATATCAGTAATGATTTCTTGGTTAATGTCAAGTTGTCATAACAACGGCATTTTGAATAATGTCAACTTTGTATTAAAAGTGTCATAATTTACCGAATGACGCTTTATGACAACAGTCATAAATATTCATGAAGGCTTATTCATGTTCATGACAGGTGTTATGTCATGTTTATGACAGTGTCATGTCAGTCTTATTCAACCCCCTTCAAATAAAGTGTTTCCCATTACCCTCTCTGAGAAGATGCCCCATTTCTGCTGTAAAACACGTCCCCACAGCATTATTTTGCCACTGCCATGCTTCTTTAAAGGGAAAGGTGTGTTCAGGGTGATGAGCAGTATTCATTTCGGTCCAGTTTTGAATGTAAGCCAGAACATTCGGTTTTTATCCCGTTTTTCCAGAGCACCTGCTTCCACGTGTTTCTTTTTTAACCATAGACGCCAAATTTGTGGAGTGCATGACTAGTAGTTGGCCTGTCAAGATTATTCAGGTTGAGCTGGGGATCTCACAATTGCAAGTGCACTACTTATTGTTGGCCTGTCGCATAACCCCCCCACACAAATACATAGCTGCTCGTAGTATAAGAGAAAGACGTGCAATTAGTGGGGAATGATTGCTTTTGGGGAGGAACAGTAAACTTTTATTCAGGGTTTAGTTCGGTGAGACTTGAGGCAATGAAATGAAATGCCTGCAAATTTCTCCCACCAGTGGAGATTTCACATCTGGGTGGTTGTCCTTCAGAAGCAGAAGAGACGAGTCATGATTAAAACTATTCTGATTCACAGTGAGCACTGGGAGAGGAAGGAGAGAATTTTTCCCTTCCATTTTATGTCAGACTTTTAGTTCTGATCACTGAAGATTGAATTGGCCATCAGACTGAGTGTTAAGGGCGTATAATGACATTAAATCAAATGCACCCCCTCAGTGGATTTATGAAACAGCTGACTGGGACTTTAAGACGAGGTCTGTGTGAGAGACTGATGAATCAGCGTTGCATTCAGCAGTCAAACAGATGTTGTTCCCCTCCTGTTGCAGAGAAATTCCTATGGTGTCCTGCACGGGACATTTGGCACCCTGATGTCTGTCATTATTCATCCTGAGATGGTTTCCAATAACAAGGGCAGGCAGGGGGCATTTTTTCAGCATATTATCCAGAGAAATGCGTACATAATGCATGGCCCTAACATGGGCACACAGAGCACAAAGTGGCCTCGGCTCAGTGTGCTCCCGCCTGGAGAGCTGAACCAAAGCGCTGCTCAAAGTGCCCTTGGAAAGTGAAAGTATTTGGATGCTGATACAGGCCTGTGGGTGGTGGACGTCAGGAGCTCTTAAAGCTGACAGGTTTTATCGTATTCCTCAGCATGGATTAAGGGCAAAAGATAGAAAAAGATGTGAAATAAACTTTATTGCAAGAAAAGGCTGTCTTTAAATTTTTAGTAGCTCGGAAAGTTTCTGCCAGAGCCGTGCTCACAGCGGTGCTCTGCGGGAGAAGCAGCAGGCATTCACCACAAAGTGTGGGGGGAATATTTTACTTTATCCTCACGCTGCTTCCATACGACATCCGGAGAGCAGCAGCAACGGGGAGAAAATTGAGCAATGGACAAAAAAGGGAAACTCAAATAGTTTGAAACATCCACACATCGACACAGCTCCACGTTGAGAAAAGTTGTAAAAGAAGATGACCAGGGTCTTGTGTTTCTGTCAACTTTGGTATGAATTTATTAACATCAAACATGTTCTTTAGCCACGAAATATGTTAAATTAGAACTGTTAGGAAGGCTTGATTGTAGTTCATGCTGCTTAATCGTTTAAAATAAAAATAAATGCTCAGGTTGATGAAGATTCTGATTAGCCTTTGTCTCCCAATGTTTTTTTTTTGTTTTTTTTCAAGCTTCTGCTTTATTATTTGGCCTTCGTCACCTCGGAACCAGAAGTCACGTGAAGGTTTTTCCCCCAAAATTAAATGGAAATCAAGACGAACAAATAAAATGAACACAAATCTAAACATTTAATGAGTTTGAACATGGATGCCTGTGTTCAAAATCTAGATTTTCTAATTGCTTTTTTAATTGGATGGTAAAAATGCTCCACTTAAAAAAGCTAAAATGACATAGCGGTAAGACAAAAATGTTGACACAGTGAGGTGTATGCAGATGTTGTTTTTCAGCAATAAAAAAAAATATAATTTTAGATGGCTTGCTTGTTTGTTTTGTGGAAACTACACCAAAATGTTTTGCTGCTGCTATTTGTGCAAACATTAAAGGGTGGTGTGAAAACACACAAACTAATCGGTGTCTGTCCAAACTCCTGACGCCAAACCATCACCCCTCAGTGTCAAGTCTGGTTTTATCCCATAGATGTGCTACAAATCCATGTTGCATACATAAATACTCCCAGAAGTAACAGTCTGTCCTGTAACCTCCACAGAATTGAGTTGGAAGTTAACGCTAAGACGCACAAGCATAACAAAAATGTTTGTACTGTAAACTGCCCTGTTATCCAGGGCATTTAACACATTGACACCATTACTGTAGTCGTAAAGAACAGAGTTAAGGATCATACTGTGCTGGATGCTTACATTGGCATACTTAAGGAAAAATGATCAATTATAATTTTAATGGAGTCTTTAGATATAGAGATACCCCTAAACAACTGTGAATCCATCATTCAATCTTATGCATCTCAGAGGCAAGAATTACATTTAAAGAGATTATGCTCTGCATAGGTGCTCCTCAAAATTAGAATAACAAAAAACACCAATTCTGTTCTATTGATACTTTGTTCAGTTATTTAAATAACTGGCCTATATTCTGCATGCTTATGACTGACGAAAACACACTGACTTTGCCGTCATTGAATTGATAAAATGAAACTCTGGAAGGTCAGCGGTGTGGTTTATTCGCTTTCACTCCAATCCCAAGACTTTCTGTTGAGTTGATTTTAAAGTTATGCATTGTAAGCTAAATGCCGCATTAGCGGAGCCTTGGGGAGTAAGGTTTGACATTGATGACTTTGTTAAGGGGAACATATGTTTGAACAGATCACCCCTCTTTAAATATAGGCTGGTATTGAATCCCCATGGCCTGAAGGCTGGCGGCAAAGTACGTCTGCATGACATTCTGCAGAAAGAGAGCGGGGTGGGTGGGTCTGCCGGAGAGGATGATGGAGCAGAGACAGAATGGGGTAAGAGAGGACGTCAGTATTAACATTATAAGCTCAGATGGAAAAAGTATTGTTGGGCCGAAGTGATGCATTCGTTCTGTTTGACTTTGAAAATCATGACATTTGAATTTTACTCATAACTTTCCAGATGAATATTTAAAGACCTTGCTCTTTCTTAACAGTGGCTGTTTTTCCTCTTTATGACAGGGTTATAGTGGAATGTGTTGGTGCAGATTAGCTATTAACTTACCCTCAGATTTTTATACAAGAGTCATATGTGTTGAGAAATGTGCACTGCAGCAAATGATGAAAATGGAATGTGGAAAGAAACTATAAAATAATATTTAAGGACAATTGTTTAACAGTGAGAGGGCAAATAACAAGGATGAATAATTATGCACGATTTTTTTGTAGTAAAAACAATGCTGACTTTTGCACATGCGGTATTTACACGTTACCTAACGGTTTCCCTGAGATTGCAATAAAGGCACGTTTCCGTCAGCATCAACCTTTTCTTGGGAGTCTAGAAAAATCGAGACAATTTTCCAGCTTGAGCAGATGGTGAGCACTGAAGTGCCTGTTGACAGGTAGCCTATAGCGTGTTGTCTGGGCTGGCGGTATCACAGGCGCAGCAAGACACATGCATGGAAAAAAAAAGGAGAAAACACACACCTATGCACACAAACTCCAGCAGATTTAAGCCCTAATTGGTGCCCAGAAGGGTTTGAGGGAGACGGAGAATGATATGAAAGAGGAAATCAACATCAAACTGCCGACCAGCTGGTCAACCGCGCAAGCAGAGGAGAGAAAATTTACATTAAATGTTAAGTTTCACTGAGAATACAAGTGGAGCAAATTGAATTAAAGAAACAAATGTGTGACATGCAAGATGAACCTCTGAGGTCAAAAGACGGCAGCATCAACAGAAACTTTTCTTCAAAAGAAATGTACGTCTCATCTGCAGTACCTTTCTCTTGTTCAAGTTTATGAGCAAGTCATTTCTCAATCATATTTGGTTATAACTGGATGATAAAATCTTGTTTTTTTGTTGTTTTTTTTTGAAGTTGCAGCTTCAAATCTAATATTTAGCACAGATAATGTTAAATAATTTTTGACATCCATGAGAAAAATGCAGTTTTGCAGAAAGCAACGGCAGATCAGAGCTTATCAGAGTAACGATCAAGAGACCCCTAAAAAAAAAATAAGTTACAACAGAAAACAAAATGTGTCTACTTTCCTGTTCATGAAAAAGGACGAAATGTGAATGAAACAGATTAGAGATGTGCAAAACTTTCTGTATGTGATGAGTAGAATAATTAAATTAGTGTTATGAGGCTTCCTCCAAATTTAACAGTGGTGTTCAAGGCCAAACACGTTCAGTGTAGTTTCATCAAACCACACAATAGGTCCATAAAAATTAAGGACTTTGTGCCTGAGTGCGTTTGGAAACTGTAATCTGAGTTTTTATGCTTGTTTGGGGTAATAGCTCTGTCTGTCGCCTTTTGTCGCATGTCTGTAGGACTTTTACCAGCTTTAGACGGCATCTTCATAATGTTTGCTGTTCAGGATGTGATGTACACGTCCTGCTTCTCACCAAGTTAGTTTCCGGGACATAGAGCCAGTCTCCTTCCCAAACAGCATGATGGCTGGACGTGTATCCACAATTAACGATTCTATGTTTTGAAACCATTTAATCCAGATTAAAAAAGTTATTCATGTATTACTGTAAATCGGTGAGATCATTTCTCCCCCAATTAAATGGAGCCAATGATGTCAGAAGCAACAGTACCACAAAACTAAAGCAGACTTTCACACAGGCAGTGTGAAATGTGCATTGCATGCAGAATGGTTTGATTTTTCCACTTTGGCTTCCATGTTAGCAGGTTAGTTTTCACACCAGCAGCACATCAGGCACGTCTCAGTTCACCTAAGCAGCTTCAACTCATCATCTGTCCTGACAGAGCTGTGAACGAAAGGCTGCTGCCGCTTTTTGAGCCAGTACAAGAGTAAGGTGTGACATACTTTTGATGGGCTCTACGAAACTAAAAAAAAAAGAAAAAAAGAAGTATCATACAAGAACAAAATACTTTTTTCAAAAATCACCATTTTCTATCTCTACTGATGTATTTATGTATAAATTCAATTTTATATTGTCTTTGTGTCCTTAGTGTTTGAAGGATGTTTGAATTGATGTATTCTCTTACTACAAAATTGGTGTATTAGAGAACTATAACTATTTGTGGTGTTTTTTAAAGCAAATTTAATAGGAATAATCAGCCACTGATCTCCACAGTTAAACTTGTATTTTTTTTAAAGTGAAATCATAATCCTCTTCCACTGTAATATCAAATAGCGTTATATTGTTTTTCGAGTTATTCCAAAGATTAAAAAAAAAAATGTCTTTGGTTTCCCAGCTGTTAAACTGCAAGAAATCTGCTTTGCTTTCATGCCAGCTTCCTTGACCTTTGTCAGACTTTACAATTGTGTCTTTTGTGCAAGTGTACAAGCATGATTGCATTGACAAAAACAGACCAACAGCGAAGCTTTGTGCTGGTTTGTCCTTTAGTGTGTATGAGTTAGAGCCACACAATCCAACCAATGGTCTGAGGCCAAATGGTGCATGGAGAGGCTTTGCCAGCATAAGTGGCCACTGGGGGCAGTGTTAAGAGTCCTGGAGGGATACACACACTCACTCACACACACACACACACACACACACACACAGGCCACATTTACTAATGCGCAGAGACAAACTCAGAAATGAGTGTGTGTCCTGGAGGGAGTGTGGGGTCGTTACCCTACTAATGGGGCCATATGGTCACAAAACAAACACTAACTGTTCCTCCTCTTTGCCTGTAATAAGGTCATGAAGATGCCGCTCTCATGCTGATGGAGAAAACCAGTCGAGGAAAATGTGCCACTGGATGTAGTCTGAGCTCAATGGGTGGAGGGTCAATAACCTGCAGCATTACTCTCCCATACCAGCCTGGGCAAAGGGAATTCAGTTATTTAATAGATGGGACCACTAGTACATTTCTGTGAATACTTATGTAACAGTGCCATTAATAATGCTACAATGATACAGGGTCGTTGAAGCACTT
This sequence comes from Poecilia latipinna, assembly GCF_001443285.1. NCBI lineage: Eukaryota > Metazoa > Chordata > Actinopteri > Cyprinodontiformes > Poeciliidae > Poecilia > Poecilia latipinna. The sequence continues at coordinate 205,991 of NW_015113669.1, read as the reverse complement.
CTGTCCTAGCATGCCAAGTTAGTATGCCAGGTTATTTTTTACTCTCCATCCAGAGCACTGACAACAGTCAGATGCTGTGATATGTTCTGAGATCTAATTTATTAATGTGTGCAGGATTCAATTAAAGCACATACGTTGTCAAAGTGGCATTATGGTAAAGATTTTAACTTTTTTTTTTTTAATGGAATGACAAATTATTTGATTGTATTCCACTTTTATTTCGCTATTTTTTCACTTTTTATTATTTATCTTGTTGGAAATTGTATTCTGTAGAATTTAATGCCATTCTCTAAAGTTGGTACTGAAGTGGTGCATTTGTGGTGACATTACGATTTGTTTGCGATGCAAACTGTACAGCCATTTCTTGTCTGCCTCTGTCTGTTCCTTCAATAATTTACTTTATTTTGCTGAAGGAGGCATGGTAGAATATTTGACTTCTATTAGTCACAAGCTATAAGATAATGTGCACATGCTGAAATACATACACATAGACCCATAAGAATGTTTAAAAGGAAACTGGTTAGAATAGTCTGGAAAAACCACAGAGGGTGTTTTTCAATTTGAAGGTCGTCTTTTTGTACAGGAAGTGTTTCAAACACATCGTTAAAAGCTTAAAATTAAATTACATTTGTGTATATTGTGCACGTAAGCATGCATTGTGTCGACGTATATATCTAGCTAGATTTTTATCCTGGCATGCAGAGGATGGTGCTGTTTGTGTTGAGATGCTGAGTGGATGTGCTGTTAAAAACGGTTAAAGCGGCGATGTCTGCAGTGGAGACACTGTCATCTATTAAACCTTCCTCTGCAGCAAATGTATGTGAAGCTAACTGGATCAAATTAATCAGCAGAGAACAGCCAAGTAAGACCAAAAAAAAGTAGTGAAAAATTAATATTTTTATGCAACTGCGTATCTCCACTTCTCTGCAAAAACCTTAAGACTGATTCATCTTGCCTCTTGTTTTTGCTCTCTTCCGCATAAAATCAGACCAAGGCTTCAGCTGAGATTTTCCACGTTTGCCTCATTGTCTTTTTGGGAAACTAAACAATTCTTTGTTGTGTTTTATTTTAAACGAACACTGTCTCATAATTCACTTCACAATCCAAACATCATTTAGGGGTCGGAGGAAATCTTTCTGGAGATTAAAATGTAGAATAATCTCAGACAATCATTGCCTTGAATGCATGTTGGTGTTGAAACATTGTATGGACAGGGGTAAAAAAAAAAAAAATGGCCCTGGCATTTTTGGTCATGGCTGCCCATGGAACTCGACATCTATCAGGGAATATATGTGCACGTTGTGGTGTTTCAAAAAAAATGTAGATAAAGCTCAGCAGCTTACACGTAAGAGAGTTACCATGTTAAAAATTGATCTGCCCTCTCACTACTCAGAGATTTTCATCTTAAGAAAGATGGTTGCAGTCTCACAATTTCCATCTTGAAATAAAAGTGGATGTCTAACAAACACTGGTAAAGATCTCTTTACAGTGTGTTATGAAATATACTGTTTAGACAAATTCACATTTATGCCCATAGTAAGACCATATATTCATGTGAAATAAAGAGCTTCTCATCAAAGTGGCACCTTTCACAGAATGAAAAACAGAGAATTTCTCTGCCACTATTTCAGCAAAGCAATGTTTCACTAATATTACATGATAATAACTGCGAGCTGTAACGCCTGCAAACTGTAGCACATGTGACCTCTTCTTCAATCTGTCCTGGGATCGTGTCTCTCTCCTCATCCTCTGACAGATCCGTCTGACCCACCGCTCCTGAGGCTTATCGATTTCCACTCACTTCTCTCCAACTCTGGTCGGCTCAGATCGCAAAATTTGATAGCATTGGTCAAAAGGGAGTGAAGTGGTGGGCCAAATAGGGCTGAGAAATCTCATTGGATGAGCCCAATGTCCCTCAAGAACTCTGACAAAAAAAGAACTATGATTTTTCTTTTCTTTTTGTAAAATTATTATTATTCAGGAATTATTTTATTCTCCAATAAATTTTTTAACGGACTCTGTCAGCTGTAAGATCAAGAAATCATGCCCGAGTTGGATATATGATGGATTATAAAACAGTTTTATTTGTGATCAATACAACCTAAAGTGGTTTAACATAGCTGCACAATAAGACGTCGTTTAGAATTACTCATTAATTCGGCTTGATCTTTAGGTGTGAAATGTTGGACAATATATGAAGTTATCAAACAGAAAAATAACGTTTATCCAGCTGCCCTTGGTGCAACTCTCCTTGTCAGTTTTGTCCCACCAAAACTTTGATTTCAGAGGCTTAAACTAACATTAGTAAAATCTTGAATTTTGGAAAGGGATATGACGCACCTTACCACTTGGTGGGGTTGTTAGTCCAGCTATCTGGTGCCAGGTGAAAGGGCATCGCAGCATTACATAGAGTCCAGATGTGCTTAGAGGGATTTTATTTAAAGAATCTCATCTGTTACCAAAGTGCACATGGAGATAAAAAAAAAATAAAAAAATGTAATGTGATCACACAGTTTCTGTCCTCCAACACTGCAGGAAGTGTCCCATGAGTCACAGCACCAGGGAGCTGATTTTCCCCTCCTGAATTATTTTGTTATGGTGAATCCCCTGACATAAAAAAGCCACATTGCATCAGTTCATGATTATTAAGGATTTGCATCAGAAACAGCAGTAATATCCTCTGAGGAATGCTTATTTAACAGCACTCAATACCATCTGTTTCTCCAAAAACAAGGTGAGCATGGCAAGAAAGGACACACAAATACATTTATTATCAGATAGAGAGATTAGCAGTGATTAATGAGGAGTGACAGCAGATAATCATATTACTATTGCTCTATTCCTATTCAGATTTTGTTCTGTTCCAGCCCGGGAAAACAAAGTGACTAATCACGAGCATGTCATAGGCAGACTTTAATAGATGCATTAGAATTGATATACCCCCGGGGTGAAAGGGTTATTGCTCATACAGCAGAATCGTCTGCACCGGCAATTAAACCATACAGCTTCACAGGTTCATTTAAGAGACCTCTGCATCATGCAGCCATAAAAGAAAATGGTCAAATGTGTGGTAATTGCAGCAAATTTAAGTGTTTGAGCAAGAATATGTTAACGGGATTATCAAAGTTGTCTGTGTGTCTGGAGCAGAGGGGAAAATCGAGCTGTGTTACGTTCGTGACCTTTCAAATTAGATTCACTTTATCCACATAAGAGATTAGAGAAAAAAAAATATGACTACTGTATTCAGAAAAAAAAAATGTTCTCTTGCTCTGTGGAGTGATCTTGTTCATATCGTTTTACGCAACAGGTTTGTGATATTCTAATGTGAAGTAAAACTATATTTTACTGTACTTTTGTTATTTAAAAGAGCATAAAAATATAATTAACATACAGTACCTTGCAAGAGAATGTTTTACTCTTAATATCCTGACAAAATAATGGATTGCAACCAGTTTTGTTCAGCTAATCAGAAAATAAGGACCTCGGTTTGACCCAAACTGCTTTGTGAGGTTTAATGGAGAACATTGATGAACAAACGGCAACATGGGGGGGAATGTAAGCTAGATAAGTCCACATGGCACGCTTCAAATGTCTCAGATCTATGTTCACTCCAGCATCCTGAAATGGGAGCAATACAGAACAACTACAAACATCCTCAGACACGACCCTCAGCCTAAACGGACAGGACAAGGACGGCATCAGCCTGACAAGCAGCCAAGACCCACAACTCAGGTGGGATCTGTTACCAGGCCGACTATTTTTCATCTGCTCCAAAAACCTGCCCTTTACAGAAAAGTAGCGAGAAGAAAGCCCTTGTTGAAAGACGGTCCTTTTGAAATGTTCCATAAGCTATGTAGAATAATCCAACATCAGTTCATCTGTTGGTTGTGGAAGGTTGTACTGAGTTCTGTCCTGGTGGTTCTGGTTTCTTCTTGTTAAGGGGGAGTTTTTCTTCTCCACTGTCGCTACATACATGCTCAGTATGAGGGGTTGCTGTAAAGTCAAAGACACAACAAAGATGATTTTCTGCTTTCGTTGTCTGCTTGTCCAGAAGGAGTGAATGAAGCAAGTCGATGATTCGATGCAATCTACTGAGTTTTAATACACTGATTTTAAGACGCTGTCAAACCATTTTGTAAAGGGAGGAATTGCAGACTTTAGCTTATTTCTTGTTTTCCCTTTCTTGTTAAATTTATAGTTAATGCCATGCTAATTCTCAAGACTTTGTTGCAAATGTGTGTGTGGCTACTACTGATGTTTAGCTTTTGCTTTGTCTAGTAAAGCTGCAACACACAGTCTTCTCTGAGCATGTGTGAGAGTTAAGGAGAGACATGCAGAGACGGGGAGCAACATTCAGCAAAAGGTGATCTGTGCTTTTCACATGGGGAAGAGTAAATGTTCAGATACACTATTGGCATGCACGCGTGTGCTGCTGCTGCTGCTTTTTCACGGCAGATTAAAGCCTCCTGTGGTCAATTTGCTCTCCCTAATGTCAGGTCCCCTCCAAAGTCTTGAATCGCTCGTAGCCTAGCAACCGTGGCTACAGCTAAGGGAAGCGCAACCATGCATGCAAAATCCCACCTGCCAAGGTGTGTGTGTATGCGTGTGTGTGTTAATATGTTCTGTGCAAGTGTCTGAATGTATGATTTGCTCATCTTTTATGTATTCAAATACCAATTTGTGTGTGCGCGCGTTTCTGCCAGGTGAATAGCTGAATATGGAACATGTATGACCACTGCAGGTGGCTCCTGAGATGATTTTTGTTTTCCCCAAAATTGTCTTTAGAGTTTCACATTTCTCAGTAATTCTGAAATGCATATATACCATTCCTCTCATGCGCCAAAACTCACTTCTGCTCTACTGAGAAACCGGCTTTCGGTGAGATTACAACTCTCTTACAGTGAGTCTGACTCATACAGGATATTATGTTGGATCTTCAGGTTAATCAGGGTCACATTTTCATCAGATACTACAGTGAATCCAAAACGAGAGAGCAGGTGAGAGAGAAATTAAGAACCAGCATCAAAAACTTCGTGTCACCAAGCTAAACGTAGATGGCAATGTTGTAATTTATTCTTTATTTGTTCAACCTTTGGTAACGTTGCTATGAATGATTCATGACGCAGATAAATTTGAACAGTTTAACAAGTAGTTTTATCAATATTTTCTCCCACGACCGGCCCTTTGAGGACATTATTGATCTTGATATGGACCAAAATGAAACGGAGTTTGACACCCCCGCTATAGAGCGTTAGCTTAATGTGTTGTGTCCTCTTCCTTTGGCTTTTTAATGGGCCAAAAATTGTTTCCAACACCAGCATAAGGGCCAGGACAGGAAGAAGATGATGGGTAATGATGCCCTTTGTTCAGAAATGTTTAAAACTTGGCCAAAATTTAGACAAGCTACAGTAATGCAAGGCACGTTTAGGCACGTTTGATTAAAATATAGTTAAAAGTGCTTTTTGTTTTGGAATTGATTAATATCACGTGGAAATAAAAAAACTTGTCTTTGTTTAATGCTGAATTAAAAATAGTGGAATGAATGAAGAACGAAACGGATCATATTTTACGTGATTTGTGACTTAATATTAAGAGTCTGTTTTGAAAAGACGGCATTAGATTGGACACTTACCAAATACTCAGGGGTTGTTTATGATTAATTAGGTCACTGGGCTCCATCTGCGACCAGGGCAACATCTAAAAGGTGTCTCTGGCCATGAAATAGTTGAACAGAGAATAGGAGGGCGCTGCAGGGAGGGAGACATGAGCCAGCAGCACTAGATTACATTAGCAAGGCATGAGGCAGCGAGAAGGTCAGTGAATCAGATACCGGTTCAATATAGCAGCCCGGCTGTGAGGGCAGGAGCTGAGCTGGTCTGCTATCCTAGCAGATTGCTGAGGAAGCCTTGTCTTTGCGAATCTGTTTAAGGAATTTGAGCATGCTGGGAACGGACAGAAGAGCTGACTCCTGAAAATGGCAGCCCGTCCATTTCATCTGTGTGGGAGGAGGAACTTTTGTTGCTGAGTAGATGTGTATTAGCAATACAGAAGACAAGCATTTTCTGTGTCGTTTTCGTCTTTGTCTGTGTTTTGCATAAATCAATTCGCACCTGCATACTTGTGTCCTACAGCACACACAGATATTTCCACAATTTTGCTTATTGTGTAAGATGTCCTTTGCTTTTGTGAAAACTTTCTGGCGTTTGATAGATTACAGCATCACAGTAAAATGATATCCACAGCAAAACCTGCATTTTTTTGGTTTTGTTTTGCCGCACTACCATTTATAAAAATCAATTACAGCCTCATCTACGCCGGAGCTCTTGCTTCGAATTAATCTAAAATTTGAGTGGCTAATAGATCACACCGACTTAGATATGGTCCCTCTAACTTTTAATGGCTGACACTTACAGTAGATGACGAGTTCAGCACTCTTAGCCCATTATACTGTTAGTGGACACACAGTGCAATCAGGAGGGTCAAAGATTTTAGTGTGCTCCATCAGTCAAGTGCACCACTCAGTTGGATTCTAATTGACCTGCTGTAAAAGGAGTGGACGAGCTAGACCTCTCCCAGTGAGAAGTAATAACTGTTAATTGTCAAATTGGCCAGTAGGGGAAGCCATACTACACCACAGTCCTATTAAACAAATGATGTCCAAATCACAGAGAGGAAAAACTGTATAAAAACATTTAATGAAATTAGCTCAGAGTAAAATACTTCAACGTTAAACACGGGGATGTTTGGGATTCTTACACCAAGTAGCGACTAATAGCTTATATTCTGCACAGCAAAATGATAAAAACAGCTTTTTCTAAGCTTTCAGAGCATGAGCAATAATACGCAACAAGCACCCAGAAAAAAAATATACGGCAGACTTTTAAAATAGCTGATCAGAAATATGCCTGTAATACATAATGCTTAAAGTAATATTTGATGTTCTTGGGTTGGTATTCTCTGTGAAGTCTTGCTTTACAAAATGGATTTAGGCTAAAATCACTGCCTTACAGTCTTCTGCCTCCTCGCTTCTAACTGAGAAAAGACGTGGGTGATCTCCCTTATGTTGACTCTAGCAAAAAGGGTTTGACTTTGAGAGCCATCGCAAAGCTGTAAACTTCAATGTCCCCAAAAAAAAAAAAAAAAAAAAAATCCTTCTCTCATCAAAACCTAAAAGCAAGCTTGAGAAAGTTAAAGGTTTGGAAAATGCAGAGTAAGTGTTATCTAGAATCAAAGACACAACATTGTTAGACTAAAAAGCAACAGAGAAATCAATGTCTTCAGACATTAAGTTTGACTTTGAGATTTTCTCTGTTTAGGGGGGAAAAAAATTAGGGGATGAGTTTGTGTGCAAGAAGCAGGTTAGACATTTCGAGTTGAAACATCTGCAATAAACTAAATCAAATCAGTAAAACTATTACACACTTGTATAAATATGCTATCCTGCGTTAAAAGTGACAATAAAATCAGTGCTGTCATCCCTTCACGTTCTGCGTCTCATCCTTGAGGAGTCATTGAGGACTGCACTGTCACGGAGTTACTTGACTTTCTTTGGTTTTGTGACAGAATAAAGTACTTAGTAAGTGTTGGAGAGTTTGACATTGTGTTTCTTTTTCACTTTGACAGGAATTCACATGTGAACACACACAGCTTTGCTATTTTACCGCCTGGATGGATACACTGACTGGTTGTTTTGACAGAATGGGCAGACGGACCTTTTCAATGTCAAATCCTTGTTTTAGGAGATTTATAGGCCAAGCAATGTATTTAAGCTGCCTTTTACTTAATGAAAACTGTTCATGAAGTAATTTACCTTTTGGGAGATGAGCATGCATTATTATAAAATGTGTGTTAATGGAATCAATGACAGAACATCTTTGAGGAGAATGAAACACAAGCATAATACAAGAATAAAAACATTTTATGAAAAAAAAATCCTTAAAAAATTAATCTTTGAATCTTTGAAACTTCATGTATAGTCATTATGAGGTTTGCGCACTTATTTTACCGTTTCTTTTTGAGCATTTTGACAAAAAGAAAAACAACTAAAGTTTGTGTTAATAGTTTCATAGTTTACTATAGTGAACACACAGAAAGAGCTGCAGTCTTTCAAATTTGTTTCATAAAAATAAGAGCATCATCAAGGTCAAAGTCCTAAAAACACGGGAAAAACAACCATATAAATTTACACCTGCTTTAGAAAAAAATGTTGTAGCTGTGTTATTTAGTATTTCCGCCATTGATAAAAACTTTAAAGCTAACAACATTTTTCTGAATTATTCATTTATTAAAAAAACGCCTAGTTTTCTTGCTACTGCTGCTGGTCTTCAGAGCTCAGACAGAGTCTTCCGCGAGTTCTCAAACACGACTTCGCTGCCATTGTTAGGTATGTCTGCCTGAGTGTGTGTCTTCCTGCAGCCTGGTAGGAGCATGTGGCAGACGTTATCGTTGTTTGTGTGTGAATGTGTATTTGGCGTGCCGGACCGCAGTTGGAAAGCGTAGCGAGAATCCTAGAAGCTGTTGGAAGGAGATGATTGGCTTCAGAACATGGTGGCCCCTTTGTGACAGATGGTTGGGTGCTGGACGAGCCGAGCCGAAATCACCCACTCACACATATGTGGGCTCCCACAAGCCTGCACGCAGAAACGCACACACGCACGCATACACACGGCAACATTTTAAAATTCCCTTACATAATCCAACATGCATGTCTACATGTGAATACAAACGCGAAGAGCGTGTGGTCTTTACGTACTTACTATTAGCAAAAAACTGGAAAACCCAGACATCGAGAACCGGATATTTACAGAGGTCTTCCAGTGTGCAAATATGGAATAATGACGCTCAAAAAGAGGCGGATAAACAGACACACAGCTTGACAGTTAGACAGATGCACAGACAAACGTTTAGGCAGATGGGTATGAATTTGGATAATGGCATAAAAACAATATGTACCCTAACCAGTGCCAGTGTTTTGGTTTTACTGGGGGTTTGCAGCCTTGGGTCTAACACAATACAGCTTTGCTGTGTGTCTCCCTGAACAAACAGGAGGGGATCTGCTGCCTACTGTTTCTGCTAGCCAATACTGCTCTCACTGTCACTGCCACCACCATCACAGCCATCAGTGCTGCAGCAACAAATAACACCACGTTGCTTGCCACAAAAGCGCATGCTGCTAGAAATGCCAAAACTAAACATCCATTCAGATTTGGTGAGTCAGAGCAGAGGATTAAAGGGAACGCTACAGCAGTCAGTCTGATTTTGATGACCCTTCAAATATTGTCACTCTTTTGCTGTTGTGATGCAAAAACTTTAAAGTAGGTACTTGACATAATATATCAATTTCATGGCAGGATGTTCCCATGAAGGAGAACCCTGTAACAAGATAAAGTTAGTTTTCCTGTCTACCGCTCGCAGTGCTATGAATGATTGTCTCAGTTTCATATCAGAGACTGCATCAGTCTCTTTGTTAGACTTAGAATGTCAAATCTCTGATATGCAGGCTGCCTTTCGTTGGGTACTAGCTTATTTAAATAAATAAATAAATAAATAAATAAATGCTATGGCCCTCTAAGATGGATCCGCAAAGTGCAGGGACTCAGCAAAGTTTTCTGGCGTACAGAGCAAAAATAAGTTGAGAGTAAGAACCTTCTAGTTGTTTTGCATTGTTTTCAGCTGAATTTCTAAACTAACCACTTCCAGGTGTACTTTTTGCTCTGCATGGAGCGTTTGCAAAATGCCTGGCAGCTATTGGCTGCATGGATATTAGTGACAGCACACCACGACACGTCGCAAGCTTGCGGAGCCGCTTGCTGTGAGTTTCTTTGCTTGAAGCAGCAGGAACCGTTGTTGTCAACTCAACAGCAGCTGTGCTGTTGTCGCTTTCATAGTTTAAAATGCTCACAATTCTTATTCCAGGTGCAAAATCCCCAGCTGAAAACTGCCACAGTGCCTGGAAGGGTTAGCACTTTTTTTTTTTTGTAAGACCGACTGGACCACATCATCGACAAGAAAAAAATTATTTTAACCTGATCGGTTTAAAATCCTGTTCCTCTGCTTTGCTGAGAGAGTGCGTCATGGACTGGTGCTAAGAAATGACGTAATTTACTCACACTGATTTAAAAACGTGTGCAAAAACATGCAAGTCCCAGAAAGATGAGGCTGGTAGTAAGAGGTCTCCTAAGTCCCTTCAACAAGACACAACAAAGAATATTGTGCGTTGGCTTCAAGTTCTCAAAATACTTTTAAGTCAGATTGGAAAAACTCCCAGATGCCTTTTTCTGTCTTAATAAAGGTCAGATTCATGGATTTTATCCAGAGGTTCACATAATCGTTGCTCACCTTCATCTTTGACAATTCAAAGATGGTGTAAAACTTTTGGCACATCTGTAAACGAATCAGATTGTACTAATAAGGTAAAACGGTCAAGTGAGGGAGCTCTCCAAACTCTGTTTAGTGCTTTAGAAATGAAAAATGATGACAGTATGAAGGCAGTAATAACAAGTGTTAGCTTAGTCATCACTGAAGCGACAAAATACTTTGATTCATTGAGAAATTTAACACAAACACAGTTTGATCATTTTCTATTGTTGGTCTTTGAGGATAAATTCCTCTTTATATTTTATAAAGGAACAAATATTATATTATTCATGACAAACACTACAGATTTGGATTTCTAGGCTATCAGTGCAGGGATGGAGGGATCTGAATACAAAGTGTTCATTTTAGCCGTAGAGAACTGAGACTTGACTCTGACTTGTGAACATCTCTGACAGCCACCACACTGAGGAGTGCTGTTCTGTGTGCAACATGATAGTTAGACAAGATCAGATTTTTTTAGTTGCTGACTGGCTGGCCATGATCAGGACTGGGAAGGTTCTCGGCACATCTCTCTATGTTTCTGTAGTAAAGTTAGGCTTTGTGAGGTCATCATTTGTATTGGGGGGGTCACTCCCAGTGGACCACTTAACAATCTCAAGTCTGACAGTAATGGCATGTTTATAGCTAAACCATTTCTGGCTGTTTACAAAGGGATAATATGCATGAAGGACACAGATCTAATCTCCTTCTGACTTATAATTCAGAATGTTTTAGCATCTGGGCTAACCGGTCCTAAAAACAGTATGAGTCATGCTTCCAGTCACATCACAAGATATTCTTCCCACCAAACTTTGATGTTTAAACTCATCCCAGTCTTCATTATGTAAATCCCCTCAAAAATATGTTATTTTTTCTTTCTTTTTTTTTTTTTTTTTTTTTACAAATTAACTCTTGTAGAGCCACGGTTCTCTGCACTGTAAAGCAGTGATGTTTGTCATCAGATGCCATTAAGGCTCCATCATGACATAATGGTGCGATTAAGGTGTATACATGTCAACACAATGTGATTAAAATCAGAATAATTAGCATATTTTAGCTTGATGAATGTTATTCACCAAAAAATATGAGCTTATTCAACATAAAGTATTCAGGAAATGCTGCTTACACGGAAGTGTGTTATTTAAAATAATGCCTTGCTTTGGTTAATACAGCAGTTTCTCCAACTTGAATTCATCCTAACTCAAGGAGAGAATTTCCATAAGATGAAGGGATGAGAGATAATGAATGACGTTGCTGTATTTACCAAATGAAAACTCTCGACAAATTTGTGACCAAAATGTTGAGGCCACACCTGCCAGTCAGGAATCTTAAATCAATTTTTTTTTTTCTTCCGACAATGTGAATAGTGAAATCCAGTTTGCTTGAGACATTTTTTTTTTTTTTTTTTTTTCCCCCATTGAACATTGAAAATACGCAGTTTTCACATCCACTGCAGCAGTGGTCTGTAGAGAGCTGGTTGTGTGTAGTTACTGTGTACATAGAAAAAAAAAATACACGTCGAGGATCTCATTACTGCTTCCATTATCTGTCCTGGCAGTTTGCTTTATTGGGAAACCACACTGTGACTGGAGAATGCCCTCATGATGACAAGAACCTACCCAGATGAAGTGCCCTTGAGAAAGGCATTGAATCTTTGCCAGCTTTAGGCAGCAGGAGTGCAGCTCTGAACTGCGAATCTGCCCCCTGATTTCCCTTTGAAGCAAAGCAAATGAAAAGGGAATTTTCCACCAGGAGTTTCTACGCGAGTACTTTCTTATTTATTCATTTTTAAAGATGATGAAAAGCTCAAATCTATTAAAAACTACTGAAAGAGAGCAGTAAAGGTTATAACAAATACACGCCAAACTGGAAAAGCAAACATTTTTTTGTGTAATCTTTTCCTTTCCTGTGAAGAGAAGTACGCGACAAAATGTTTTAATTTAGCATTCAGTCAGCTCTCTCATCAATTTTACCATCAAAAAGAGCAGTTTGGTTCAGTCTTCAGCCTCCAAAAGGTCACTTTGTGCCACGGAGAGATGGGTTTGATGCATCAAACCGAACAGAGACAGACTCAGATGTTCCCGCGAGACCACGTACATTATTTACACACCATCTGTTGGTCCAGTCATCAGCAGATGAAGTCCTATCCTGTTTGCCTCCGCTGCATGATTTACAAAACAGCTTAGTTAATTTGACATTGCTAGTTCACACACACAAATCAGATGAGTGAGTAAGGACCATTAGGACGGTGAGGAAATTTTTTATTGTTGCATTTATTTCTTTAGGTTTAATTCTTGTGGTCCCTGAGATATTATTTGGACAAACTAATTGCTTGACCTTGGTACCGTTACTTTTTTTTTTTTTTTTTTTTATTTTAAATGTCTGCAGTAGTGGGACCAAGTCAGTAGTTTGAATATGCAGTAGGCAACACCTTTGGAAATGCTCTGACTTAAACAAGCCACAATTTCACACACAGCCCACAAAGCGACAGCTTTCATCTTTTCAGAGCTGGCCTCTAGGAAAAATGTTTAACATGTGTTGCTCGTGACATCATTTTTTCATGCATGATCAAGTCATGAGTTTATATGTGTCTTTTTTGATTACAGTTTGGTTTGAGAGTCTCTACTTTAGTGGTTCTTTCTAACGTACCTCGCTTGATCTGCTCGATATGTGGCCCGCCATCACGCTGTGAGTAAACCCTTCTTCAACGTGCATCATGGAGTGGCTTGCTGGTTTAAACATCTTTCAAAGACATAAAATCCATTTAGATCATAATTTATTCCAATACAACTGAGATTAAATCCACATGATATCATAATCTAATCAAATTCAGTTAATGCTAAATGGTGAAATGTATTTTCTAATCTAAGGAAGGCCATCTGATTGCCTAGAAATATTGAGTCTGCAGCCTTCCCTCCTTTTGAGGAAGCACATGGTGACAGTGGAGAGGAAGAACTCTCCGTAGAACAAAAGGGAGCTTTTATCGAAACCTAGTTGGCGATCTGCAAAACATTTTTGACAGCCTTTGGTCTTTTGATATAATCTTTGTCAAACTGCAGATGGGGAATAATATTTAATTTGAGAGGAACTTTCTCTTTGAAGTCCTGCTTTGCATAGTTTCATTTGGCTTTCTATTAATAATGGGATTGTAGGCATCAGACATATGCCCTTATAGTCTTTGTGAATAATGATTTGCTATTTGATTGATCTCTGTGGGTGAAAAGTATTCAGATGAACAGAAAAGACTTGCAAACAGCAGGACTCCAATCCTGACTATTTTATTGCATTTTGATGTTCTTCATCAGACTAATAAACGACAAACTCCCTCCTAAATCCTATGTGATGGTTGAAGGAACACATGTGAGCAGGGAAATGCCTGTTCATAAAGGTTATGGCAAACATTAAGGGCAAAGCGATCTTTGTGATCAGATTGAAAAATTAAGAGGTAAAGAGTATTTGGTAAAAAGGCTGACCAAGTACTAAGTAAGCCGTTCAGATCATCAGATTTAATTTGTGAAAATTTTTAAAGCAGGCGTACAAAAATATAAAAATATGTGCAAATTCTGGTAATTTACGTAATAAAATAAAAATGAGTAAAACTAAATGTAAAAAAATTCAGGCAAAAGACACATTTTCAAATTAATTTCACCAAAGTTTACAGTAGTATACAGTATATGTTTTAGAACAATGCAAAGCACTTCTTCTGACAATGTATGCTGTTCATTCACTTGACCTCCAAATGCAGGTAGAAAATAACACGAGAACAGTAAAGACTGTGTAAAAAAATGCCTGAATTTGCATTTAACTTTATATATTTTTGGCCATCGTCTTCTGACGCAATTCCACTTCATTCTCATCTCCCTTCAGTGCTCCATCTGGAATTTCTCCCATTTAGCTTGATTTATCAGGATTAATTTAATCCTAGCCAATCAGTGAACAGAAGAAGAAGTTGTGAACGATATTACCTCAATTTTCCACACTTCTTTAGGAATTGTAGCCTGCCATGGTTTGGCAATGGCAGCAAAAGAAGTGAATGAAATGAATCCTTTCAACCAGTGTTGGTCACGTTTCCATATATTGAGCAATTAAAGAGGGAGCAACAGGAATTTTTAAAAGCTGGCAAAGGTGTCGCTCGGCTCCTCACTTCTCTCTTCACTGTTGAGGATGCAGGCAATTTCTGGTAAGCCTCATAGCTTCTAGCTGGAACATTGCATACATCACAACCAAACATTAGTGACTGGGTAAAATCAGGTCCAATCATTTAAAACTTCAACAGAGTCTCCCCTCCTATCCAGAAAGCAGTTGTTTCTCAACAGTCAAAGGTTTTGCTTTATCTGTGTAATCCAGGCTGATTAAACCTAATCGAATACTGACTGACGGTGTAAAAATAATTGTCAGAAACTTAAGGAAGTTACTTTAAAGAAGAAAAACTAAGCTGTACAGTTGTGTGTTGCTTCACCATCTCTGATGTGATAAAAAAAAAATTCTACTTTTTCTTCCTGTCAAACATGTGATAAGGTGACAGAATGAGGACCCAAATATGCTTCACTTTTGCGAGCAAAATTCTGCATGCAGGTTTATTCAGAACTGTGAGGTCAAAACCAGGTTATCAGGCAATGGCATTTCCTCCACAGAAAAACAACTTGGCAGAGACAGAACCCAGAAACAGCATCAGTATGATTCAGATGGCAAAAAAAGAGGAAACAAGCTCGGGTCACAAAGCTGTGCTTAAAGAACTTAATAAATAAAATAGAAAGTAAGTTATGACAAATGAGACATGTATGTTAATGTATCGGAACAGGAACTACTCTTAGTACTGTATAAGTTTTTTTTCTTAAAATATATAAAAAAAATAAACCGTGAACATGTGAAACATGAAACTTTCTTTGAGGTTCAGAAATCCCCAAGTAGCAAAGTAAGGTGCAGCTATCCAATGAAGATGACTCAGATGTTTTCAAGCACTAACATGATGGACATGCTGCAAAATACCAAATGAACTTTATGATTAAACAAACAGCCCATTGAGTCGGATTATTATCTGAATACCAAAGCAGAAAATTAAAAGGGCCACGTTCATCGGAGAGGAGCCCAGTTAATAAATAACTCATGGAGTAGCTGTGTCTCTTTTGATTAGGCGGTGTGAAATCAACAAAGTGGACAAAGAAGTGAAGAAAGGTATCCCATTAATGTCACGAATGTGATCCAAGGAGAGCTAGAGGGCAACAACAGCCCCCCCACTGCACTTATTTGACTGTGGATGATTTGTCAAAGACAAGAAGCTCCTTATAAAATAATATGCTTCCGACTGCGCGGCTCATGCTTGTCATTTGGCAGCGCAGCCTTCTACATCACAGCTCGGCAGGATGCTGACATTCACACCATGCAGTAAGCGTGATCAGCTCTCACCCAGGCAGACGAAAAGTGGGTTTATATAGAAACTGAGAGGCAGTTTCATATGGTTGCACCTGGTGATAGAATATGGTGAGAACTGAGCCATATTAAACCCAACAACTCCCTGGAACGAGAGCACTTTAACTTCCTTTGCAATTTAAGCCTCTTGTTTTCATTAGATATTTCCTCTCATGAAGCGTTTTGGTTTTATCCCATTATAGATAAAAGTGTTGGCTTCTTTGCTGAAATTAATTTGAAGCTAAAATCTGCTGCGGTTGTGCTTCAAAGTAAGTGCGCCGTTTTAACTGCGAGTAATTTCAAAGGATGAACAGGTTCATTCCCCATTGACTTTGGCCTCAGCAAGAGACGCAGATCATTAAGGCGTTAATAGGACATGGAAGAGGAGCAGCTGAACACATCACAACCTAACAGCCATGATATTCTTCCCAACTGCTTTGACTTGCATCTCATAAGACATTACCAAAAGAAAAACAGTTGAAACTAGACGTTTATACGCACTGCATGGACAGACACATTTCTGTTTTTTTTTATTTTTATTTTTTATTTAAATTGAGCTGAGTTGAAGGTAATATGGGCTGAAAGAAAACTCGGGGAGGAAGAGGCCATTACTTCAAAGCAACAGAAAAGCTAGAGTACAATGTGCATATGCACTGCAACACAAAGACTTTGATTTCTGGAGACGTGTCACGTGTCTGATGAGACTGAAATCACAGTTAAGTTTGTTGTTCTAGTGGGTGTTTTGCTGCAGAGGATACTGCACACGAAAGAGAGCATCATGTGGAAATACTGAAGCGACTTTTAAAAACGTCGGCCAGGAGGTTAACGCTGGGGCATAAATGAGTCTTCCAAATGAACTATGACCCTAATCCTAAGCAAAATAGCAGTGAAGTGTTTTAAGGACAGTATTTTGGCCAGGCTGAAACTGTGAATACAGTTTGCTTGTAACAATTGTTACAAGCAAACATCAGATGATGTTGTCAATGTTCTGAATGTGACTTTTTGTCATTTTCCACAGTATAATTGGATAATTTTTGCTCCTCATTCCTTATTTTTTTTCACAAGTAGTTTTTCCACAATCCCATTACTGTCTCTGTAGACATTCCTCTACAGAGTCATAAAACAGCAGAGGATGGATCCTTGATGCTCAAGACTGGTACTTTCCCGACCCAGGACTTATCAGGATCAAAGCTTTTCATTCCAACATCAGACAGACAACCTCCTTTTCTTAGCAAAAGCAGACCGTCTGTGTTGAGCTCCACAAACCTTAGGTGCGAATTCACACCTATAGTTCAGTCAACTCTTTCTTTCCTTTGTTGGGAAACACCCACAACCAGTGACAACCTGTTATCACAAGATCTTCTGACCAGAACCTGCAAAAATCAGCCAGAGTCAACCGTTAGCTACAACAGACTTGACAGGCTGCTTTGATTTTGCATTTTTGTTCTCACATTGTAAAAGTACATTACATTTGTTGCTACTTCTCACCCATACTTTTGTTAAAGTGATACCTTACACAGCAAACATAAACTCAGGATTGACTGGGAATCTGCATCTTCCCAACTAGTTATCCCAACATTAGATTTGTCTTATTTTTCTGGAATATTCTGCATTCAATGGTTGATTTAAAATGGCATTTAAATCAACCACTGTAGTCTGTAGACAAGACAAAGTTTTACTTGTTCAGGTGAGGAGACACTCCAAAGGTAACAAATGGGTTCAGTTTTTAAATGGAGACTTTTCAGCTTTGTACATAGACCATGCAAGAAAAGCTCCGGAGTTACGCAATGGCCATTTGCCGCACCGGTGAAGTTCAGGCGAGGTCACCAAAGATGCTAAACCTGTTTAAAATCATCCTGCAAGAACGGAGAGAAACCAGAGGAATACTTGCTGTTTCTGTAACCACATTGTCCTGCCTGTGTTGTTTATGATCACAGAAAAGGTCAAAAATAAAACGAAGGAGAATACAGAATGAACATGAGCATCAGACGCACACAGGCGGATAGGAAGACAGCGGTTATGTAAACAGCTCATGAAGTTCTCTGAGCAGCCCGGGCCTCTCTTGAACGAAAATAACCAACCTTTCAATTCTTAGCATCAACAATGCCACATATACCTCCTTATATTGTGCAGGTCCCAAAATACACGGCAAAGCAACATTAACCTAGGACAGGAATCACAACCAAACATAAGAAAAAGTTAACTTGTGGACCAAGGCAGTGTTGGGGAGGGGTTGTACAAATAAGTGACAAGGCAGTAAATGTTTCTCTTTGCTGTAGAAAAGTTAGATGATAAACATTTCACCGTTAAGCTAATTACTATGCGATAAGTCATAGTATGGTGATAGAAGGACATACCCTTAAAGTACTGTAAATTACAGCCTGTTCACAAACGTAACATTTGATAACTTTGTTTCCTTTTGTCTTGTAAGAAATGTTGAGTGCTTGAGTGATTTACAACAAAATGTATTGACTCCAGCTTGTCAATCTTCCCCAAATTCCCTAATGGGCGACCGTCGGCTGTGGTGAACTTTCTCTGTGGAGTTTGTTAATGTAGAGGTTCTCTCTGGGTACTCTGGCTTCCTCCCACAGACCAAAAAAAAACAAAAAAACATCATTGTTGTTAATTAATTACTCTGAATTGCCTTTAGGTATCAATCTGTGCGTGCATGTTGTTTTGGTCCTGTGCGTCTCTGTGCTGTCCTCTGATGGACGGGTGACCTGTCCAGGGTGTAACCTGCCTCTGTCTCATTGACCAGCCTCCTGTAACCCTGCAAGGACAAGCGGGTAAAGATGATGGATGGATTTTAATTAGCTTAACGGTGAAATGTTTATAATCTAACTTTTCTACAGCAAAAACTTTTTATGTCATCATCTCTGATGAACCTCATTTGCTTTCTGCTCATAATTCATGTCTCAGCTTTTTGTTCATTTCACAAATAGACATTCATATTTATTTATTAAGAAGTTACTGGTGTTTTTCTTCCTGCTGTCCTCCCCCCCCCTAATGACAATCTCCCTATCCAAATGAGACTGATCATAATCCTTCATTTCCCATAAATGGATGGGGCTGCACTGCATTTACAGTTTGGGTTTATTGGTTTGCATTATAGTTATACAGAGAATAATTGGAGGATTAGGGACAACTGCGGGCTAATCTTAAATGATGCAGCTGCTGTTTGTGGGATTTTGTTGATTGCTCCGTTTGCTGCACTCAATGCTCACTGCCAGAAGAGTTAGTCAAAACCTTTAAAAATAACTTGCATGTCTTGCAAAACTTAATTCTCTCAAAACTTCTTCTCACCGTCTTTTCTAATTAAGGATGAAGAACATGGAGGCACAAAGGTAGAAATGCAGGGGGCAGTGTTATCTCAGTGATGTAGCTGCACTTTATTTCTCCCTTTTGTCCTCCAGCTTCTCCTCAGAGGGCTCAGTGAGATCAGCGGTGCGTTTTATGTCTGCACTGTTACTACCTCACAATCATGACCGTCTCAGTAGCTTAAAGGTCACACTCAACACACATTAAACGTGTGATTTAATGTTGCACTTTTGGTGTGTGGTAAAACTAATTTCAAACCTTGAGAGACAAAAAAGGGTGAATGTAACAGGGCAGCAACTTTAATGTCTCCTTATTAACTAAACAAAAAAAAAAAAAAAGATATTTCAAAAATATCAGAATAGCTTTTAACCTTTAAACTGAGCCCTTAGCATGATTGTTTTTGATTAAAATGGTTTTTTGGTCAGTTAGATGAACAAATCTTAGCTTTATGTTGCATCATTCTCCAGTCAAAAGTTTACACACACTCTTAATTATCATGAATGTCATTATTCGTTTTGGGTTTTGATGATTTATTTGAACAAATAACTTCAAAGCCAAGATTAGGTGCATACATTTATTAAAGAGGTTTTCTCTAATCCAGATTGGGGTAAAATTATACAAATGGGCTTAAAAAAAAAATAAATTCACTGCCACTGATATTTGGATGAGTATCATAGCAAGCTACAGAGAAACATCATGCTTCTGTATTTTGCCGCACTTCCAATCAGACGTTTGAGGGAACTGCTTTGATTTTGGGGAAAGAAGTGATTCTTGATCCTTGTCAGTCAATATGCAACAACATTAAGATAGAAAGCTTAATAATATTCTATCATTCTCCATTCCAGACCAGTTGAAGTGGGTCTGATTTTGTAACACTCAGTTGTGTGTCCAGATTTCAACCATCACCAGATTTTAGGTGAAGTTAAATAATTTGTAAGTAGTCCTCCTTCTTTTGTCCAGCTATTTTCTGGACTGCACAAGTATCACCACACCACAAGGCTTGGCAGTCGGTACAGTTTTCTTGAATTCCCTGCAATTTACTCCCAAAACATTTCTTGTCTTTGTGGATGAACATTTTTGTAGCATGTACATGTGGACAAGTGGAGATTTAAATTGTGTAGTAGAGGTCTTAACTTCTGTCACTGCGGACCACCAAGGTTTAATGTGTCGATGTATCTAGATCTATTAATCTGGTCACTAGCAGAGCTCTGAAAATAGTGAAATGCCAAGAAGGTAACTTGATTCATGTGTTTTGAACGTATCTAAAAGTTCCCAGGTTCTCGGTTTAAGATTCATGCTTTGAGGAGTCGGGTTTGGAGCAGAGACTACATTTATGCTCAGTTGATGGTTTAACTTCACTTCAATCTGGATAAAGGCGCCGGCGCTTTGGCACCTCCTAGTTTACGACTTTGGGATGAAACAAAATATATCCTCAGTTGGATTTCCTTTCTTTTGAGGATGATCTTGGCCAAATGGTTAAAAGATAGACGTGGTTGAGCACTAAAACAAGACGGGGATCCACACTCAAAATTTGTTCACTAAGTGAAAGTCTTTCAAATGGCCTTGCCAGACACATCGGACTCGCTAAAATTAACTAAAACTGTAGTTCATGATCATCCTGTCTTTAAATCTAAAAGATACAAACATGTTCAAAGACCAGAATTATTTACACTCATACCCAGGATTAATGTGTACAACGTTTTCACTGACAGAGTATTCAGCATCGTATGGATTATTCTAATTAGAGGAATGTTCCTGTGAACTGATTTCAGTATTTTAGTTAGACTGAGATTTGAAAAGAACAACTAAGTGACAACAATTGACAGCAGAAAGATTGTTTCACAGAAATATCTATGCAAAATCAGGGCAGATACTGAATGCAGAATCTACATTTTCATAATGCATTTAGCTAGTTGTAGGGAATTTCCATAGCCTTCACCTCCTACTACTACTTCAGCAAATACACAAACCTGATCTTGTGGACTAAAATGCATAAGCTCACATAAACTGAACAACAAAAAGCATTCAGCAAGAGAGCAGCATGCGACTAATCACAACCGATACGGTCAATATTTGACACAACTATGGCAATACAATGTTTGTTTTTTAAATTATTACTAAGATTGTGCAGCCCTAAAGTAAATTTATGATTCTATTATGTAAAAGTTGAAGTATTTAAAAATTGTTAATGACAAGCAACCTCCCAGTTTTTAACACCTCATTTTATTGTCCCAACATTCAAAAGTACAAATAATTTAAACACAACAGTTTTATGAAAAAGAAAAAACAAACATTTACAGCAAGATTTTTATTTTGTTTCCAGTTTCAGAAATGACCTAAACTAGCAAGGATAACATGAAGTCATTCATCGCAATAATTGGATTAATAATAAGAATACTAAGAATAATAGCAATAATAATCATAATAATCATCATTGATAAGTGTTAAGTAATAACATAAGCAGGAGAGAGTAGAGAGAGCCGCGGTCACGGGGCCCTGTGAACATTTTTTCATCTTTTTTGTCTTTAAAGATTTTGTTTATAGATTTTTCAGATAGTAAATAAACACGTCTCAGGAGGAAAATGAAAACTGACAAGAAGAGCCTAGTTCCTCTGTTCACCTTCCCTCCTCCACTACTGGCTGCGTTGTTCCTACTGGCAGGCTGCCACTATAAGGCGCTACGGGGGGATGGTGTGAGCCATAGGGGTCGGGCATAGAGCGAGGTGACGCAGCCCCATGTTTCAAACACACACACACACACACACACGCGCACACACACGCGCATACTCTAAACAATCACCCTTTGACATCTCCGTCACATACTCACAAACACGCATTCAAGGGTGTGCACTGAATGAATACATTAAAAGCATTTCCACTTCACACATAAATCTACTTCGGTATGCCGACAGACACGCTCACGTCGACGTAAAGGAACATGCGTACAAACGTGCACAGATGTGCGCCCACACAAACGTGCACACCGTGGTTTTCAGGCGGGAACACAGGCACGCGCATCCTAAGAGTTGAAAAAGTCACGCAGAGTACGAAATCCACACATCAGAACATTCTACTGGGGTCGTTGCATAATTCAGGCTCCCGACCGGCGGAGGGGAGCGTGAAGGGGTCTGGTTGGTCTGTTGCTGTTTCGACGTGATCGGAAAATGGGGGATGACGATATATAGAGAGAGATGACCCGGTTTTTCCAGATGGGACAGAAGGATGTAGCTACGCGTGTGAACGTTTCAAATGCTCCCCAACACACTTCCTTCATGTTTTCAAGCCTCAACAACAAACAGAAAAAAATCCAATTCCTTATATTTATACTTCTGGAACCTTTCCCTTACCTTTCTCCGTTCAAAATATATAATATATATCATATTAGAGTATATAAAATATAGACTCAGCACAATCCCCTTTTATACCTCCAGAGTATTTCTCAAATATAGCAACAACTGCTGCAAATAGCAGTTTGTGTGCAATGGTAACAACTTTTTAAAACATTTGTTGGTGTGTCATTTGAAAACATGATGAATATTCTTAAAAATAAGTTTTGACTCTTGAGTGACCTGTTTAGTCCAGTGCAATGAATGACCCTCGAATAACAATTTCAAAAAATGTAAATCTACCCAAGCCTCTAAGAGCTGTTATGTTGAATAAAAATGTATTTTTTTTTTGTTTATTTTTTTTTTGTTCTTTTGTTTTTTACTGAAAACTGAAAACTATGCTTTCAGACCCACATTTTTGCATAAGGTTTCATCACAAAGCGGTAGTAAGTGGAGGGAGGGTGTGGACGGAGTGGCTTTTTTAGAACTACACAAACTTATCACAGGTTATATTGAACCAGAACGACTGTTTATAACATTCTAATAAGACTAAACTTTATTGAAAAAGATCTAGAGATTTCATTTTTAACAAGACAAGGAAAAAAGCAATAGCAAATTTAACTATTAACTAGGTTATGCATAGCGAGTAACTGTTTCTAGTAATAAGGGAAGAGCGTCCCCCAACCCTCCAGACATTTTTTTCAGTTTTCTTGACTTTTAGGTTTTTTTATATTGTAATTTTGATATATTGGTACAAAGCACAAACGTACTAAAAGTTCTCTCAGTGCAGTGGACTACTGGAAGAGCCTCTCCACTAGTCGCTTTGTTCCCTTTTGCTCAGAAACGCCCCCCCTCCCTGTACCAGAACCACGCAAATACACAGACAATGAAACAAATAAATACATAAATACACAGATAAATTAAGCAGTTAATAAATATAGAATAAATACAAATAAATAGAAAAAATAAATAGTTTAAAAATAGATAAGTAAATAAACAAACACACTTATATTCTTTAAAATTTTGTTCAGTTTCTTTTGCCGCAGTAGTTAACTTAAAAGTTAATCCAATTTTTTTTTCTCCACAAGCAACATGACAACAATTGAACAGTTTCCTCACAATTTTTTTTTCTAAGTAACTGAACCACCACTTCATAATAAACTGTCATATGAAAAAGACAAGCTCAAACGAAAAAACAGTGACAACTCAGATAAGTACAGTAGATATTGTAAAACAAATGTAGACTGTATATATATTTATATATATCATCTATTTGTACACAGCAAATAAAGACACAGTTGTCATAGATCCTTTTTAAGGAAAATATCTAGACTAACGGAACTAGCTAATCATCATTAAGTTTTGACAA
This sequence comes from Poecilia latipinna, assembly GCF_001443285.1. Taxonomy (NCBI): domain Eukaryota; kingdom Metazoa; phylum Chordata; class Actinopteri; order Cyprinodontiformes; family Poeciliidae; genus Poecilia; species Poecilia latipinna. Next base: position 182,213 of record NW_015113669.1, on the reverse strand, counting down.
ACGTTTCACGCTCAGCGAGTAACCTAAAAGTCAGCAAGCCAAACAAAACAAACAAACAAACAAACAAAAAAAGAAAATGTACAAATTTGTTCAGTGATTCTTACAAGGCCCCAAGCTAGTTTAATTTCCGCATAGAAATGGTGTCACCGGATTAGTGGGCCGACATTAAACAAATATTAAACAAAGAACAGCAGCTCAATTCAATGCCAACATCAAAGTATTTTTTTTCTTTAAACAACACATAGAACAACAAAGTTGAATATTTAAGATATGTGAATAATGTAGTATAGCACCTACGGTTGATCGCTAAAAGGAAGTTCTCTTCAAATGTTAAGTTCACAAACGCAGAGCAAAGGAAATGATATAGATAATGTATAGTAAGCTCTTTAAATGGATAGATGTGTATATATCTATGTACTGATATATCGACTCGTGACGAAACACAAGAAAACAAGTGGACAAAAGGGTCTTCTTGCTTTGGGCTCTGGACTATAAGGTTTGTTAGGCCTCGGAAAGACCCCATTTCCCTTCCCTTTTGGGTATCGCTGTTGAATAATTATGCACTAGTACACATGTGAAAAAATTACCAAAATCACCTGCCTTGGTTTGCATCCTCTTTTTCACAAAATCCTCCTTTCTACAAAATCCCGACCTACTCGGCATCACCAAAAAACAACGACCTCTGATCCTATAAAGTTACCACAGCAGAACGACAAGACAAGGTGGTGCCCCCTCCCGCCCGCCCCGGCCCCCCCAGTTAGCCAGTCAAAATATTTTTCTCTTTTTTTTTTTTTCAAATCCAGATTCTTGTAAAAATTCTTCAATAATTATTATTTTAATCATCATTTATAAAAATAGATCTTCTTTCTATTTATTTTTATCTTTTTCTAAATGCATTTTTTTCAAGCAAAGAGATCTTCTCTTTGGCAACAGTGTTATTTTTTTTTTTATTATCTTAAATTACTGAACATATCATCAGGAAAGCTAACCCGTCCCCTCCCTCACCCCATCTCCCTAAATCCCAGTGAGGAAAGACATTATGTTTTGTTTGCGATACAAAACAAAAACAATGTTAGAAATTCTCTTTTTTTTTTTTTTTTTCTTCTTTTCTACATCTGAGTTTCAGGGGATCGTAGGATCCCATCTATAATCAATAAGGGGACGTTTTTAAATGCACGCTACAAATGAATGAATGGTTTCACCAATTTAAAAAAGAGCCCCCTCCCTTTCATTGACAGGGGAGGTATATAATACTAACGACAGTGGATCCGGATTTACAAAAGAAAATTAAATCCTGAATCAAAGACAGAGAAAAGGTTCCGATCTTAAAAAGGATGACCTCTTCTCTGAAGTACGGGGATTTGCTACTGTTTACACAGAAGAGAAAAAATTTTTAACAACCACAACAAACGAAAAGAATATACAATAAAGAGAAGCCTGCATTATCACAGGAGCTTCGAAAAAACTCGTCAACATTTTCATCATTTAATTTTTGTAATACTCAGGCAACATTGGCTTATAGGTCCAAAGTTATAATATAAGCCATTTCTAGTTCAATTTGTTAGATGGTTTGTTGGCTGCTTTCTGTTCCAGGAGTTTGATTCTGCTGTGTTGGATGGCTGTAGGAGGGTGGCGGTGGTTGGAGAGACCTAAGGGACGAGTGGAGGTGGAGGGGAAGGGTCGGGGTCGGGGGGGGCGAATTTAGAGCAGACAAAGTCGCGGGGCATCTGCTTCTGCCTGTCGAGAGTTCAGGACTTGTGTGTCTTGTTAGTCTTGAAGGAGACTTGCAAGACGCGGTCGCCCAACCTGTAGCCGTTGAGGCTGGCGATGGCCATGGCCGCCTCGTCGTAATTCGTCATGGTGACGAAGCCGAAGCCTTTGCACTTGTTGGTGTTGAAGTCACGGATCACCTTGACGTTGTTGACGGCGCCGAACGGGCCGAACAGCTGCCAGAGCACGCTCTCGTCCGAGTCCGGGGACAGGTTGTACACAAAGATGCACCAACCGGTGCCTGTGTGGCCGGGGATGTTCATGCCCACCAGGCTCGTCATGCTGTCAATGGTGATGGGGGAAAACCTAAGACAGGAGGCAGAATGGCGGGAAACGACATAAGAAGTTAAGTGGTAACAATTTGTAACCCATAAAGAAGCACTCTGCAATTAAAGGGATAGTTCAGGATTTGTGAAAAAAACTCGCTTTGCTTGCTTGCACTAGAAATTACAATTGAAGTGTTTATTTCAGTAATTCAGTTTAAAAAGTGACATAACATTGATTTAAAACGCAAAAAGTGATGCGTTTCATTTTATTTGTTCGATTTTCACGACGCAGCACAGCTAAAGAAAACTACAAATTCAGTTTCTCAGAAAACTGCAACATTATAGCAAAGCAATAAAAAGGGATTCTTGATAAAGAAATGTTATGTTGTAGCTATTTTATGATTTCTGTGACAGTTGTTCAGCTGACGGTCCCTGGCACCTTCGACAAGCAACGAGTTATCTCTTTATAAGCTGGCTCTTCACAGAGATCTGTATCAAGCATACTAATGGAAAGTTGAGTGGAAGCAAAAAGTTTAGCAGAAAGTGGACAGCAGTGACCAAAACCTGTCTGGTGAAACTCTTTCTAGATTATTATTTTTTTCCTAGGTTTAAGATTTCTAACATGCGCAGGTCAGCGTTTTAAAATCTGCCACACATAGATGTGTCCATCTACTAATGTCACATTTTATCTGTTCAGCCTCTTCTTAACCAGAGACGGTTCAGAGATGCTGAAATACTTGAAAAATATCACTCTATTTGTAATATATAAATGTATACAAGCAAATAGATATACGATTCAATTATTGACTTGAATTACTTGAATAAATGATTGTTTGAAAATATATCAAAAGTCATGATTGGGACAAAAAGAGCCCAAGTTGCAAATTGAGATTAGCTGGATTTATAGGATAAAGCTAACAGATAGCATAAGAAGAGCAAAGACCAAAGTTTATTTCTGATGTCTTAAAAACCTCCGAACTCAAAACTATCACAGTGGTTCATATGAAGGCATTTTATCTGAACTTTAATTTACAAAAAAAAAAAAAAAAAACCGCTAATAATTATCTACACAGTAGAAGGCGGCCTGCCAGGCAGACGATCTTCCTGTGTGAATCATATGTTGAGTAAATGCCTGATCGAAAAGTCAGAAAGTGTCAAATTAAATGAGAAAACATTTCCTTGAGCATCAACTCACAGCACTTTGCTTTTCTATCAGTCTGCTAATGGAAATGCTTTACATGTTCTGTTCTCAGTGCTTTTTCTACACAGGAATATCACTGATGGTGCAGAACCTCCTACCTGCAGCTACGCCTAGTTAGACTTGATCTAACCCCTGGCAGATTTGGATTAAAAATTACTTCCATTTAGTCATGAAGGTTGCTTCTGTTAGAAATTGAGGCAGGCCTCTCTAAGAGGACAAAGCTATCTATAAAGGTCAGTTTTTTGTGAAAATAATTTTTGTGCTTTTTGAACATTTTATTTTTTTAAAAAAGGAATGCGTAAATTTTGAACTTTCTGCAATGTCTCACATGGCATTGCAGCAATAAAGTGCTGATGATCTTTTTGCATGTCTTCACCAATATTTTGATGATTTATCTTTAGTGATGAACTCAAACTCATTGCTATAACTCTAATCTTTTGCTCCTTTAAAATAATTCTCTATCAGAAATCTGCTTCAAAACATTAATACTAGTACCAATCAAAATAAACATGTAGGTGATACTAATTAAAATGTTTACATTAATTTTGAATTTGCCAAGGTAACAAATACGATTGGGCTTAACTGAGAATGTGATGTTAAAGGGTTACAACATACTGTGTGTAGAAACAAACTACAACATTTCTGAGACTGAAATTGTCGTCAGACTGGAATCGTTTCATCTTGGAACATGTTCGAACAGATCTAATTGTTTAAGTTTTTTTTTTAACTTTTTTATGCTAAATTACCACAAAAAGAGCTTATAATAGTATGCCTTAAAAATTCTGAACTATTCCTTTACAATTGTTATAAACTATCACTAAATGCTGCTTTTCCCCCCTTTTTCTTTTTGCTCCTTCAACTGTCCTAGCTTGGACGCTTTACTCTATGATATCCTTTTCTCAAAAGCCAATTCTTCAGTGAAACACACAGGGTCTGATCTCAGACAAATTCAGTTAAATTACAACATACCATATAGAACATGTTCAGTAATGTACAAGTTTGTAGCATACGTACAAAGCTGTCATCAAAGCCCTACAGAGCTTATCAGATTTGAAAGCTCCCCTGTCAGCACTGACGGCAGTGCTTTCAGCGCTGAGCTGCACTTCTGCTGAAGAAGATGCAGATGAACGTTCTCTCTTTGTGTCCTCAAGTGGCTTCTTTCTGTGCCAAATTGCAGGAAGTTGTTGAATTAAACCATAGCCAGAAATTCATCAAAGATCATGCAGCAGCCTGCTAAATTTGTTCTCATTCGGCTCATAATCTTCCCCCTTTTCCTTGCGATGCAAGAGATTTGATTCCTCAGTTGACTTCACTTAATTGCCTTTCCAATAAAAGGAAAAGGGGGAAGAAGAAAAGAAATACCACCACTTTTTAAATAAAAGGTAAATGAAATAATAAAATAAAGGTTCATTTCTTATTCCAGCTCCCTACAAGAAACTACTATAGGCATTATTGGGAGTGCTTTAATCGAGATTTCCGCTTTGCTGCAGCTGTCTGAGAGAAGGCAGCCTTCTCAAAGAAAAAAGGAGGGGGGAAAAGGGGAGCAAACTAAATGGAAAATGGAAGCACTTTACAGCCCAGTGGCATTAAGGTACAAAGAGTATTCCTCCCCCTCCTGCAGGGTGTTCTGGTCTCTTCTATTTCAGAGCTCGTGGCACTGATCGATAGCGCTGCTTGCCACTTGGACCCTCAAGCCTTCTCTCTCCCATGTCTATATACGGTCGACAATCACCGCGACCTTCCTGCATGACTTTGGTCATGCAGAGTCTGCCTCTGGCCCTTTTGGGGTTGCTTAGAAATCTAAAGCATGCATTCAGATGGTTTGGCTCATAGGTTGTGCAAGAGAGGGGTTTTATGATGCAAGATCTTTTTTTTTTATATTTCTCTGTATGTCAGATGAGATGTAGTGCAATGTCATTTCAGTGTATTGTATGTGGCTTGCTGGCAGATCATTTTGAACTTTGAATACGGAAAACACTATAAAATAAAATAAAAACATTACATAAAGTTGAATTTCTTTTAAAGATAAACATTTAATTTCAATAATTCAAATCAAAATATAAAATGCACGTTACATTGATTACTCACATCAAGCATTTAATTCTCAGCACAAAATGTAGCTTCACAGAAACTTCATAATATTACCTAAGATCAATAGAAGCAGATCTTACACAGAATGTGTACCCTCAATATTTAGTTGGGGCTTCTTTTGGATTAATTATTGCACCAGTGCAAGGTGGCGTGGAGCTCTTAAACCTGTGGAGGAAGCCCTGGTTTTACTAGCAGCTTCTATCTCATCCACATTGTTGGCTCTGCTTTCTCCCATCATGACGATACTCCACAGGCTGCCTGCAGGGCTCAGGTCAGGCCATTTTGGTGACAAATCAGTGTTACCACGGTCATTAAAGCACCTACTGGTACTTTTATTAAGCGCCTTTCTCTACATTTTCCCCTTTCCACTCAATTTGTGATTAATATGCTTGACTACAACACAGTGTGGACAGCCAGCTTCTTTAGCAAATAATTTGACTACCTGCTGCTTGTTGTTGGATGACGATCAAGTCCTCAGCCTTACCTTGAACTTGTAGGCCGCAACATTGCCACAACATAAACGTTTTTTGTTTTAAAAATCCCTCGTCATTGGTCGTCAGCAAAAATTGAATTAAATCAGATTCAAGTCATATTCATCCAATTTAATATAAACGATTAATAAATCCATGTGAATAAAGATTGTGTGTAGGAGTTTCACTTTTTTGAGCTGAATTATTGAAATAAATTGTCTACTTGATGTGTGACTTTATGAAGTTTGATTATTATTTTCTCCCAACTGAAGTGTGTGAAATGTGGAGAGGCCTCTGAGTTTCAATCAGTGATGCTTTGGAGGTTTCCAAACTGCACTGTCGCAGGGATGTGGCGTGTGCCTGCATGTGTGTGTGGAAACATGTATGCAAGTATACCAATCGGAGTGGGACGAAACGCTACCCTATGTTACAGATGAGACCAGGGGTTGCATAGCAACAGTGTAGCTGACCAGATATCTATTCTGTCCCCTCTGAAGCAGAACAATCCCAGCTCTTACCACGTTAGATCACTGAATAACACGTCTAATTCTGACATTTTTAGGTAGAGGGATTTAACATTTTCTCGGAGGCTTTCAGTCAACCGACTTCTGTCCCCTTGTGCTTGCAGCATGCAAGATGGCATTGTCAGCACGTCAAACATCTATCACCACAGTAGCTGCTGCTCTGAGTTATGTAACACCACCTTTGGTAGCAGGACAGCAAAATGAAAGATGGGAGCCGAAAAGAAGGAAATTGAGAAGAGCGGTGCCGAGCAAAGCTTGAGCTGTCTGCAGTGAAACAGCATTTCCTGTTTCCAGCAGGGATCCAAGTTCATCCAACCTTATCTTGCGTCTCATTTCCTAACTTCTGTAGAAACTGCTAAGATGTAACAGATAGTTGTGTAATTTTATTCAGTCGTACACAGTGCAGAAGTAAGAGACTGTGTACGACTACAGATTGTTAGCTTATAATGAAAGAAAAAGGGGCGTCTCTTAGAGTTACTGGAAAATGAGAAGGTAGGAGAACCTGAATCCCCTAGAAGTAAAAGAAAAAAATAATAAATGCACACACCTAGAAATTATAACCAGAGAACAAAATCCGTTGAGTACACAGAAACAACCCAAAACAATTCAAACACCACTAGCACTTGTCATAATCAAAACAAAAGGATTAAACACCACTGAAAACAAAGACTGACAGTTTTCTGTTCGTTACACCTGAGGTGGTTGGTAGGGAATCAATTCAAGCCGACAGAAGAAAAAAAAAAAATCAAACAAATCTCAAAATTAAAAATGCTTTTGACCTTGAACAAATTCAAACTTAAAGTGACTGCAAAAACCACAAGGAAAACTGAATTAGGAAAAAGAAGAAAAGGAAAAAAGGAAGTTGAAAAATCATTGAGTCAACATGGACATCTGGCATTGGGTGAAGTTTTTAATTACCTCTTTACGCCATAGGCCATATTAAGCAAATTGTCCAGCCTGTAAAGAGAAGGAGGGTTCTGGGGTTAATGGTGGGCAGATGGTCGACTCAATCAATGGAACTAATGTTAAGTCCCTGCAGGAACTGCATGGACCTCCTCACTCAAGTACAAACAAACCCATCTAAAGTTGGTCCATTACACTGAGGAGCCCCAGCAGAAAATGCTATCATCAGTCCATGAATCTACAGTACAATCAGTATGGTCTGTACTTGGTTACTGGCTCGCTGAGCAGGCACTGCACATGCTAATACCACAGTAGTGTGCTTCAGGAACATTCAGAATAATTGTAGGAACTTCCAATTAACTTTTTACACAAGACCACATAGGTAAACTGGTGATTGTTTAGCATTGCAGTTACATCCAGAACATTAACTGCAGGCAGAGTGTGAGCGCAGCATTGCATCAGGCATCACTGGCATGATAGTGAAGCCAGAATGCCAAGCCATTGCAAATCATTATATCATTATACATGCAATAGATTGCATGTGGGTTTCTGCACAAGTTATGCCACCACACTGATGGTTTATTAGGATGGAGGTAAATGAATTTTTATTATACAGGGTTTTTAATTTGTGCTAACTTAATTGAGAGAACACCTGAGATGGCAAGGAAATGATCCAGAGTTCTGTCAGTGTAATGGTTTGGCATTTGAATGATGGTGAGTGAGAGAGGCGATGATGATTAGTTGGCTTTCTGTGTGGCAGAACAACAAAAACATGACTGGATGTTAAACTAGCCATGAAATTGCGAATGTCTGTCTTTGTGGTCGGGGTCAACCCGTTAAGTGATAACGGGTCAGGTGGAAAAGCCGAGCGTTAGTCAGATGGTGTCCTCCGTCTAAAAGGGTTAGCTTTTGGGAGATGTTTTGGTTTCATAATAATTTCAGCCTGTGGGTTTCATCCGTTACAGTCATCCAGTGTCGATTACAGTTTGTGTCGGCGCGCTGGGCTTCAGAAACCTGTGGGCTGTGAGAAATGTTGGCCCTGGTGGATGGATGCAGTCTGCTTGGTGACTCAATGACCTTCATTTGTCACTTGGGCCTGGCCTGTTTCATATCTTATTAACTCCTCCGGCCTAATGGACAGAGGCCACGGCTTATTGAACAACAGCTGGGCAGCGACGCCTCATTCCTCTTAAAATCTCTACAAACTCCGACTTTGACTCAACCATGAAGGTTGTTTCTCCTTGACTTTCACAGTCAACAATTCTTTACATGTCATCTTCTTCAAAATCTTATTCTAAAAATCATATTTTGCAACATAATCGCACAGTGGCATGTTTCAAACAAACTGCTTCTAAGCTTTAAAATAAACTAACGTAACCTGGAGCTTTTTAATTCCTCCTGTTTGACATTTAAACTCATGTAAGACGGTAGTTGTTTGGATTGTTTGGAATGTGCAACGCTGAATAAAAACATCAATACATGGTAGATAGTTGGAGTGCAAATGACTTGATCTTTGGCTCCATAAAGTTTGAGTTGTCTGGAAAGAAAAGCTGAGCTGGATACAAAATGTAACAACATATAACAAGATTACCTAATATCCAGATGTTATATTTTAACATTATTTTAAATAAATTACAAATGCTTCATAATTAACCAATACCAACATGAAATTTAGCCCAATACCTACAGGCTGATTTATTAAAACCACCTTGAGATATTTACAGACCATATATAAAAAAAACAATTATCATTGTTTTAATTTGAAACTACTCCTGTCCATCTTCCTAGTTAGAGCAAAACACATGCTCCTTCAAATATGGATTAAAACGGCCCAAAACGTCTGACTATAAACCACATGATGCTTCAAATCCAGCAACTAGGCATCGAAGCTGCTTCTATAAACATTTAGCTCACCTTCAGGAGCTCAGTGAATTCCTGGATTGTTCTCGATAAGATGCCATGCGCACTCATAAAATTCCTTCCCCTACTAAATTTTACGCTGTTAGTTGTTTTATAACAACGTGTGAGCAAGAACAACTACAAATCTGCAATAAAGCAGAAAGCAACATAAAATCAGTGAGTGGGGTCAGCAGATTTTAGGCACATAGACTGAGAAGTGGACAACTTTACGACGAGTCAGTAGCTACAGACCTCCGAACTTTATGTGGCCTTCAGATTAGATCCACAGCAGTGTGCAGAGTTTTTTTTTTTTTTTGGATTGGGTTTCCAAGGATGAACGTTGCATTCAAACCTCACATCATCAAGAACAATACAAAGTGCTGGGTGAGGTGGTGTATCTGGCTAATCTTCAGCAGTGGGGACATGGTTCCTTGCACATTAGAAATCCTGCAGAGAATTGTCTTGTAGCGTAGCAGTTAATTAAGTCAAATATTTTGAATTGTAAATGAATAATAATTAAGCACGAACAATGCTTTTATATTGCAGCAAACCTGCTTTTAAATAGTTCATTTACATTTTGTGTTATTTGTAGATCCATTTATTCCAAGATCATAGTGCAGTTACTCTGCGTTGTAGCAATTTTCCTGCCTAGAATAAGCGCAAAATGCAAAAGCAGCCTGAAAACAAAGAACTACAGAGGAGAGAAGGATATGCGGAATCATTAAAACAGTAATTAGCCCATTATGTGGGAAGGGAACGAACAGCCTACTTTGTGGGTAAATGAGTCAATTGGAGAGGAAGCTCAGAGGAGAGGTGCTCCATCCCTGGGAGCATCAAGACATCTGCTGGCCGTGGGGCCACAACAAAACAACCTGCTGCTAAAACTCGCTCCCTACCCTCACATATGTATGAACACACGCGGATGCAGACTCACCGTGCAAACACTCTGCCAGCTCTTCACACTGCCTCTACAAGCGCCGCAGAAACAATAGGGCTTTTGTGCTCCCCATCAATGCAGTCTAATGGAGGAAAGGGCGCTTTTTTTCCTTTTCTTTTCTAAAACAAAAATCTGTTCAATTAAAATTGGCTCCTGCCCTGGATATAATGAGGCTAATTTGCTAATTACTAGCATTAGTTAACAACTGAGGATCAGAAACAAGCCCAGGATGTAGGGTTTGGTGTATTGTGTTGGGAGTCGATTATGTTTTCTGTCTTGGAAATAGACTGTACAAGTACAATATACATTAACACGCGTTACAGCAGGCCCATGTGATTTTGTCACGCAAGTTATCGGTCCTTTTCGGAGCTTGAAACATTGTTTTCAAACCTGCAAAGAAGTCCATCACTACAGTGGATTTAAAGAAGGAACATTTGTACATGTGACTTCAGCCTGAAATGTTATGCTGGATCAAAGTGATATTTCATGTTTTGAAAAAATAAAAAAATAAATAAACCTATTAAGGCAACAGTTTGCATAAGGTACTCGTTTCCAAGAAGCAGTGTCTTATTAGCTTAAACTGAGTTAAAGTGTTTATTTGCACAGCAATTAGAATTTTTTTATTTATATTTTTCTACTCCAAGCTGTATATATTTTAGTGCTTTTTGAACTTAAGCACATCTTTTTAATACATTTCAAACTATATGACATGGGTGAAAGCAACATTTTCCAAAGGACTTAGATTGGGGCTTTAGGTTAACCACTCAAAAACATTGACTTTATTGTCCTTAAGGCACTTTCTAACTAACTTGGTGGTATACTTGGAGTCATTATCCACTTGGAATACTCTGATATACCAAATCCTTTCCTTAGGATTGTATGACTTGAGATTTTGCTTCAGTATGTTCCATATATTCTTCTTTTCTAATGATTTAATCTGTTTTATGTGCACCACTCCCTCCAACAGCAAAACATCTACACAACATCTACTTCCCATACTTCGCAGTCGGGACGGCTTTTCTCAACATCTAGAAATTTTAGCCAAGGATTTGCCCCATGATTTCACACAAGAAAGCGGTATGTTTGAGGTGGTGGTCAAAAATCTGTGCACAGACACACATCCACTTAACAAATGCTGTCAATCAACTGATTGAAAGAATATACAAATCCCTGATACTGTCATCTGGGCTTTCCCAAAATTTTTAAAAATAATAGTGGACTATGTGGACATTTGACTTTGAAGAACATATTTAAAAGATAACTTTAGGATTTTGCAGGTGATTTTGTAGTCCCAATCGGTCCTTTAATATGGCTCTCAGTTTTAGTCTTTTTTTCATAAGTTGAGTCATTTTAGAAAAAGAAGACATTAAAACATAATAATACTCTTTTTTTTGTTTGTATTTTTACAGTTCTTTTGTTTAGGCATCAGTTTTAGAGAAACGACAAAGTAGTGCTCACCAAGCACATTTAAAACTTGCAAAGTGTTGAGGTTTCATTGAGGGGCTCAGGAGCAGAGAGCAGGAGCAGGAGGACACAGTGAGAAAGTGTCCTGTGGTTGTGAGTTGTGATGAGAAACGACAGCTCTCCTGCGGAGCCTGTAAATTGGCTTGGCGTATCACAGACACACAGCCACGCTACATCGCTCAGGTGTCACACCAGGGAAGCCGCTGCAGAAGAAAAATACCTTCCAAACTCTGACTTTGATGGAGAGTAAACAGCACGACCGGCTTAGTGTTATTGTAGCGGAGAGGAAAATGTATAAACACATGTTCTGTCTGTAATTCTGAACCATTCTCACTGAGTCTGACGATGGAGCGTAATGTGTGTCTGCGGGAAAGACGAAACCATCTCCAGATGTGGATGTGATTTAAAACAACTAATCAGTTTCAGGGTAGTGTGAATCGTAAGAAATGATTAGGTGTGACATCATTAAGGCAGTGGGCTTGTGTATAGAAAATTAAGCCATGGCTTGGTGTGAAAATGACCAACCTGTGCAAAAACAACTATTGGAGGTGAAAATTGCTTAACATCCTATTTAAACCCTATTTGATTTAGGAATCATTTTACTTTCAAATCTTCTGTTCCCTTTTTATGCAACGGAAAATAATACAAAAAATAAAATTACAGCCTGCAGGGCAGGAATTGTGCCATATGAATTTGAATTACCAGTCATTTTAATTCTGGCACTTGCATTGTCCCTTTGTGCAGTTAAAAGAGCGGACAACATTATTAGGATTCATTATGAGTGTGTCTGTTATGTTTAATTATGACTGTAACGTAAAAGAAACGTGTTGCTTTTAAAGCTTTTTAACGCCAATACATGTTTTTTCCCAGGAAAAAAAAAAAAAAAAAAAAAAAGATGCAGTGAAGAAACTGTCATGATGGCAAGGAGGTGAAATGACAAGACATAGAAAGTCGTGAACGACAGAACCCCACAGTCTCTTCTCAACAGTTTCTCTCTGATCGGGGTGGACACACCCAGAGCTCTCATTGGTCTACTGGACACCTGCACCAGGTGCAGAGCTCACAGCTGTTGTTCAAACAGAGGACCTATTTGGCAAAATGACTGTTCGCAGGAGGAAAATAGCCTCGCTGGTGTAACACAGACAAAGAGATGAGTCATGCTCTCTGTGTGTAGGTGTTGCATCCTCTGTTTAAAGAAATCTTATCAATTTCATTTGATGCAAATATTTTCGAAATCATCCTGCTGTTTATAGCAGATATATTGACTAAAAACAAATGTCAATATTGAAGCCTGCTGCATTTCTTCTGCTGACTAAATATTTAATTCTTCTTGCATTCTCCTGGGTTTATATAATATACATCCCAGTAGTGATAAAATCCTTAAATAGATATACATTAAGCAGTTTCTTCTAGGGTTGCACGATACATAAAGCACATATTGATACTGAGGTTTGTAAACTCTGCTTGAGGCACATCTTTAAAGTCACATATACGGTTTAATCTGCCTGAACTCTTACCAGACCTATCCTGGGTCAACTCACCTGAACCTCTGAGCCTGGTGGTGGAGGGGCCCAGGGTATCGGCGGTTGGGTGACTGGTAGAGCTGCGACAGGAGGGCTTGGCTGGTCTTCTGACTTGGGTTGTTGGCAAACTTGACCGTGATTGGCTCTGCGGCACCAGAAGGTTTCTGGCCGTTCAGGCCCTTGATGGCCTCTTCTGCTTCTATCCTCTTATCAAAGCGGATGAAGCCCACACCTCGGGAGCCACCTGCGGGGCCAGCAGATCAAAAACAGACAGAGGGCTCCTTTTACTTTACAGGTATCAAACAGAATGTTAAAGTTTAACCTATACATGCATATATGTTTGCGTCGTAATGCGGGCATCACATTTTTCAAACTCTTGCTTTCTCCTTTCTCACTTCAGTAATTTAATCACAGAATAGTTCTTTGGCAAAACCTTTTTTTTCTTTTTTGTCTGCATCTTTGGGCTTGTACGAGTTTCAGTGAGTTCAATCTGAGATTTTTAAGGTACTTTTTGAAAAAAGTCTAAATTTAAGAGTGTCTTAGTAACTTAAACATAAAACCCAGAATACTAAATGTGTTTATTGGCAGAATAAACTGGTACTTGTTTGCAAACACAGATGCCACATTTGTCCTGAAAAAGAAGTCTGACTACAGATTACTTATCATTTAAAAAGTACTGTCATTTCTCGGGTGTTTAGAAGAGAAATGTATTTTCTACGGATATTTTTGTTTTGTTTTGAGGCATTGACAAATGCAAACATAAACTAGCAAAATGGCATCTCCCAGAGTGAATGAAGTGACTGTAGACAAATCTACTTGATAGCATAGCCACTAGCCAGTTAGGAGCACTTCATGCTTAACATTATTTTTTCTGCTTATTCCGTTTTGTACTAATTTGCCTCTTCAGCCCTTTTATACTTGATGTTCATTCTGTAGATATCAGGACAAATTGCTCGTCTTCAAATATGCTTGCAGCACATTTCTGCTCTGTATTCACGGTGCATCTCTGAGCCAAAACCACACTTGATACTAGGATACTGTTTCGGCATCAGGTGACAGATCACATTGTTCTTCAATATTCCAACAAAAAACAAGCAAAGCAAACTATAGCCATGTTTTTTGGACATTAATTAAAAAAAAATCCTAACCCTTCAAATCTTCTCTCAATTAGGACAGTCGGTTTTGTCTCCAATGTAATTTTCCATGTACGGTAGAGATGAGCGTTTTTTATACCATTCTTTAATTTAAATATGAATAAAGTATTTGCTTTTAATATACTTATGAGGCCAAACCTAAAGTTTTGGCTGTGTTTTTATACTTATTAATTTATTTCTGTTTGCATTGTGCTTTAAAAAAAAAAGAAAATGGTTTAAAGTTGGTCTTGTGTCAAGAGCTGGCATCTCCATTACATAATTAAAAGCAAAATGTTTCAATGTTTTCAACATTTTGAAGTAGGGAAATATCTATGAAATAAATGTATTTGGTAACACTTTATTTGAAGGGGGTTGAATAAGACTGTCATGACACTTTCATAAACATGACATAACTCCTGTCATGAACATGAATAAGCCTTCATGAATATTTATGACTGTTTAAACTTTACCTTTAATAACATAAAGTTACCTAATTTTTAAAGTGCAATCAGTAATTCTTTTATAACACATTTATATCAGCAATGACTTTTTGGTTAATGTCAAATTGTCATAACAAAGACATTTTGAATAATGTCAAATGTGTATTAAAAGTGTCATAATTTACAGAATGACGCTTTATGACAACAGTCATAAATATTCATGAAGGCTTATTCATGTTCATGACAGATGTTTATGACAGTGTCACGTCAGTCTTATTCACCCCCTTCAAATAAAGTGTTACCATGTATTTCTTCCTGAATGTCACAAAAACAGATTTATTTTATTTTTTTGGAAATAAGAAGCAACTGGTAACTTTTAATGTGAAAGATTTCACAAATACCATACCATGACTTTTATAAGAACTCTATATCCTATAAATAAAAGTCTGGCTCTTATAAAGACCTGCTCCCCCCAAGAAGTCATTTAGCATAAGAATAACCCGCACTGTAGACTAATTCCTTAGTTTAAAGCTGCATTGTCCACTCTTTTCTTCTACTGTCTGCAGTCTCGGTCACCACACACTCTTTGTAGCATTGCTCTCAGTGACATTTAAGTCGTTTCCTTGGCGACACTTTTTTGACTGCCACCTAAGAGGAACATTTAGAGATGTGCTTCCCAGGAGGTCCTTTATTGGTGTCTGTGAATGCTTTGTGTGTTTTATTGACTGTCTACGTATGGATGTGTGTGTGTGTGTGTGCATATGTGTACATGCACACTGGTATCTATTAATGGATGCTGTGCCTCGTTTTAATGAGGCTGCCTGGATGGCCCAGAGGATGCTCGCTCAGTGACAGCAGCACTCTGCCGAAGAGACTATTTACATAATACTGTGTGCACACAGACATGCCTGTGTGACTGAAGCTGAATAAAAGAAAGGCAGTAAGAAAGAAGCCAATGTTGTGTTTGAGGCATCATTGTGTACTGCCTCTTTCTCACACTTAAAAAGCTCTCCTTATTGTTATTCCACATTTTTGTACATGCCATCCCGCTCCCCATTTCATTTTTATATACACTTCCTGTTGGCTTGTCTCATGGCACTGGCTCCCATGAATTCTTATTCAGAGAAGCACCTTGACCATCTCACTCTCTTTTGTTCTCGTTTCCTCAGCGGGGCGCAGGCATCACAAGGTTATTTAATTTCCAGCCAAGCTGCATCATAAAAATACGCTCTTTGAAAGCAAGTCATTAATTAAATATGTCTTATCCTGTTTCCACTCTACTGCTGCACATAGTAATAAGTCGTCCTCTGGTTTTCGATTTACTTTTTAAAGACACGATATAAGAAATTTTTCTGATATTTCGGGTAAAGTAACGGTTTTGTATTAAAGGATCAGTGTGCATTATTTACCGACATTTAGTGGCAACGAAGGTTCTCAATCTGAATCCTGGCCACGGTCTGTCTAGACTGAATATGCATGTTCTCCATGCATACATTGGTCAACCTTAACTGTCCTTACGTGCAGGGGCGGATCTAGAAAAATATTTATGGGGTGGCAAGAGGGGGGCAGGGATTTTTTCAGGGGTGGCAGGGGAAATCTGTCACGAAAATATTAGTAGCGCCATCATTTGTTATTGGATATATCTATTAAATACGACTTAAAATAAAGATTAGAAAACTGATGTTTGATATCAGTTTATAGATGATACAAATCTATAAACAGTTTAGTTTCTGTTAGTTCTGTCAAGATACAACAAGGGGCGAATTTCTATTTATATTGGTCAATTATTTTATTTTAAATATGCTGTAGGAGCCGTAGTTTGACGACTGTTGTAAATATCACCACGTTTTACAAACACAGGGGATTAGCTCAGTTTTTGTCGCTTGTTTTTAGGAATTGCAGTGGCTGCAGTGCACCACAATAAAGCTGATAAACAGGTGAAGAACCAAACTAGACATAACCACTTCTGACTGTTTGCCAAGCCAAACATCCAATAAAAGTTTCACTACGGCACTGGGGGTCATGTTTCTTGACACAGGCAGAACAAGGTTCAATGTCCAAACTTATTGATTGGTCTTGGTGATTTATTTTCCTCTTTCACCAATTACAGAGTTCAAACTTTCATTTGTTCTCATGCTACCTACCACTCTTGCTCTGGTAAAAACCATCGGCCCCAAACCCAAATGCCTGCTGGTCCTTCAGGCCCCTTCACTTACAGAAAGTGGACTGACCCACATTACTTCCTGTCTAAATTTAGAAAATAAGAAAAATAATGAAACAAAAAATAAATAAAATCAACAATTATCAACCTACAAATAAATTCTGTAAATAATACAAAAAATAGACATTTAAGAATAAAGTAACAAAATTCAAATGGACAAAGAAGTAAAGACAAAATAGCTCCAAGAACTTTTATTTCGCCTTTTCTCGCTCTGTATGACATGTTGCCATGGCAACCGACAAACAACAGGTCAAAGAGCAGATAGAGCAGAGATTACTGATCAGGGGAATCAACACCCAAAAGCAAACATTTCCCACACAAAAAAGTAGCAAAAACACTAAAACAGAACATCCAGTCTGTTACATTATGTTGTCAGGCTTAATGTCTATATTGTGATTATTAAGTTTTCGCCTGAACACCGCGGTGGTTGATTAGCTGATTTAATTTTATCTCTCGCACTTCCCGCTACTTAGCAGTAGGTGTCAGGTTACATTGTGTTGCATTCAATGTTGTCGGAAAAAAGAGTTTCATGCGCTTAATGTCCGATTTGCCATAACTATTTATTGAATTCATTGTCACTAACTGGGGTGGCAACAAGGGTGGCAAGGCTCTCGTTTGGGGTGGCAGCTGCCACCCCATGCCACCCCAGTAGATCCGCCCCTGCTTACGTGTGTAGATTAATAGTTATTTGTCTTGTTTATCTCTGTGATGGAAGTTAGCAACATTTCATAAAATGATGTTTAGAAATGCCGTCCTGATGCTTTTCTTTAAGTGCTTTGGTTTTATGATCAACTCTTATTGTGATTTAAAAAAAAAAATAATATTGGCTAGCTTATATCAGTGCATATAAAACAGCTCTGTCGATTCGCTTTATTCATTTATTTGAACATAATCTCTTGTTCTTCTGAATACCTTTCAGATGAGCACTAATCTTTGAGATTTCTTTTTTTTTTTTAAAGTCAACAAATCCAGCTTTGGATTTCAGTCACAGATCTCACCAGAGCTGAGCCAAAGTATTTTAATTTCACCTGTTTGACAGTTTCATTAGCTTTCCACTGCAAATTATTTTTGTTTCTTTCCCACATTTAAAGATTCTGGTTCCCTCTCCTCTGACAGGCTTTCACAATTTCCCCTCCCTTTTTTTTTTTTTTTTTACCTTTTGTGCCAGCTCTGTACCTGTACATTTTAATTAGGTTGTCACAAGCAGAAAATAACTATTCTAATGGGATCTGCACAGTGCAAACAACTACGACTGCTGATCCAACTGATTCATTTATTTATTACAGTTTTTGGCGAGTGTGAGCAGAGTGTGAGGTAAAATTAGGGGCATTGCTGTCTCTCTAGAGCTCCGTTTGGGCGGCAGCCATTTACTGTTCTTGTAATGGCCATTCGTAGATTATTAGATTTCTCCTAAGCACTAAATACTTCCCCCAGCAGCACACTTCTCCCTTATAATTGGAATCAGGACAATTTCACAAAAGTATTTTGCTACAAGACACTGGGACACTCCAAGAACCTTGCTCAAGGGCACCTCAGTGTTAGTCAAAAGAGCAGAGAGCGCTGCTCATATTCTTCCTCCACTGCGATGAGAAAGAAGAGAGGACTCTGTATCGTCCTTTAATCCTCATACTTGTTTGGCCTTGAGCTCCTCCTAAGCTGGTTCTCACTGGAGGCCCTCCAGATAAATGCTTGGCATACAGATGAAGGCCCGGCGCAAACACACACAGGAACGCACGCAATTATGTTGCGGCTTGAAGAAAAATGCTGCTAAGCATGAAGTGTGAACAGAGAGCACTTACGCTTAAGGTTGTACAAAAAAAAAAGCACACAATTGTATCCATCTTATGTGACATAGATCCGCATGTGAACCATTGACCTGCAACAGGAGGCGAGAGAGCCAAAGTGGATAATAAACCAGGATTTTTGCTCCACATTGAGTGTCCACTCACATACCTGATCATGTCTCTTTTGCATTCCCTTGCTTAGCTTTGCAAAAAGGGCATCCTACAGCATGAATAATGATAAATGTTAATTAGGAACATTTATCCTAATGTACGATGTACGACTTAAAGATCCAAAGGTCTTGGATGCACGGTGATATACTTTTACACAACAAGGAGAAAAGGTCTAACTCGTAATTTTTTATTAAGACGTTCAGGTATGTTGGGCACTCTGCATGGAAAGTAACCCACAAAACTCTTCAAATCTTCGGAAACTTAGACATGTTTCAACTTGTCAAAACTTCAGAAACGTTTGTGTTTTTGTTGTTGGACTGCCTTTCAACTAAAGTTGTTTTTGAGCTGCTACCTTCCTTAGTCAGAAAGCAATAAAACAAAAACAGCTAAAGTTTCCATAACCAACTGCAATCCAAACTGAGTGTATTCCCTTGTTGCTTACTGCCATCTGAAACGCATGAGGTTTTGCATGGTTGTAAGTGGAAGGAAAAATAAGCAAGTTTTTCAAATTGTTCCACAAATAAAATCTGAAAAGCATAGCCATGTATATTGATGTCTCTGAAAAACATCCAGTACAAGCAAATGCCTTCAAAAGACGCCTGATTAATAACTGGAATCCATCTGTCTGTAATTTCATCTTGGTATAAATACAGCTGTTCTGTGAAGTTCACATAGGTTTGTTAATGAACATTAGTAAAGAAACAGCATCATGAAGACCAAGGAACAGGTTTTACAGCATCATTAGATTATGAAAAACTAACCCAAACGTTTTCTGAATCATCCATAAAGACAAAAGTCTGAAAAAAACTGCAAACGGGCCTTGAAGGGAGAACAGTAATCAAAGAAGCAGCCAAGAAACCCATGGTTACTCTGGAGGAGCTGCAGATCCACCTATTAGGAGGAAGAATTGTTGACAAGACTACAATTAGTCACCCATTACACACATTTCACTTTTCTGGAAAAAAAGCAAGTGGGTTATCCACAAAAGAAGCAACCCCATATGGTGAATCACATGCGGTGGCTGCATGCTGTGATGGTTTTTGTCAGCAGGCACAAGAAACCTGGTAGAAATTGGGTGGAAAAGGGAAGAAGGAGCTAAATCTGGAAAGAAAACATGTTGTAAGATTCAAAACCTGGACCTGCCAGTACAATAAAGGGCGATTCTTTAGAGTCAGGGGAGCTGAAAACGAATGCCTGCCACACTTTTCAAATTTTTAATTGTGAAAATGCATATGAAAACCATGTTATTCTCCAAACTCTTCCTTTATCCA
Organism: Poecilia latipinna; assembly: GCF_001443285.1. Taxonomy (NCBI): domain Eukaryota; kingdom Metazoa; phylum Chordata; class Actinopteri; order Cyprinodontiformes; family Poeciliidae; genus Poecilia; species Poecilia latipinna. The sequence continues at coordinate 162,145 of NW_015113669.1, read as the reverse complement.
AAATAAATAAATAAATAAAAAGGAGAATGCATGGCATTTGAAGACTTTGCATTATAAACCTCTAAACCCACAACATGTTGAACTTTGTACTTTTTTAAGCTTCTCACCATCTCGATGAGCCCCTTTTCTATCTAGTACTCGTGTTACACATCAGTTGTATTATACTATAACATGTCAGGTTAATTCAGAACCTTAGAGTTGGTATCTTTTAAACTGTCTTTTTTCATTCATTTTTTGCTGGAAACAGGCCAATCCCAATTGTTCTTGTAATGTTTCATCGTCGCTCTCCAGCAACTCGATGTTGGAGGTTGAAAATAATGACTCTACTGAAATTCAGGTTTAAAACAAAATCAGTTTGTCGCGAAGAAAAACGAACAATTGTCGAGATCAGCTCAAGGTTCAGGGCGTTGCGTTGTTTGCCAAACATTTCCAAGGGAAACTTGCCTTTGTGCTGCTGAACCCATTTAAACTGAAAATATTGCAAACATGCATAGCTTGAGCCAAATTTTCAACAAACCTTGCCATTTTCAGAGAAACTGATGGCTCAGAGGTTGTCATTTCCCCTAATGATAGAAATTTTGAAAACTATAATTCCAGGAAGCGGAGGGGGAGGAGAACGCTGCCTAAAATGAGCAGGCAAATTACAGACTAATCCAAGAGATCAGCAGGAAGAAGGCTTGATATGATAAGACTACCTGAGGAGCTCTGTAAAGGAGCAATGCCAAACGGCAAGCATTGATGCTCAGAAGAACTGATCTGAGGCTGTTTGAGGGACTCTCTGCAAACTAATAATGCATTTAGAGCCATCAGTCTGATTCACTTTAGTTTATTTGTGAGGCAAAACAAATTTTGCACTGTTCCTTAATCTCTTTGGTTGATTGCTGGGTAATTTGTCCCCATCCTCGTATTAACAAATAATGTTTTTACTCAAAGGAAAGTACACACTGCCTCTATTAGTATTTATGCCCCAGTTAGCCATCATTCTGCTCCTTATTTCTGCCATCCACAACATATCAAAGGTCAAGAGGTCAGTTACCTAATGAAGTTAAATTAGCTGCATCTAAATTTATAGAATATGTTTTACTATATTTATGTTACAGACTTGAAATGAATGCATTTACTGTAATGCCCCAACTGGAAAGATGGACAATAAGTAAGTAAGGTTCTGCTCATTCAGAAGGACGTTGGACCGTCATATGTTTTAGGCTTGACAGCAAATATTTAAAATGTAGATTCAGAGCATGATATCATATAACATTAAAACAATGTCAAAAATCGTCTGGCTCGGAGAATGCTGAAGAAGACAATGTGAACACATGGATGGACAAATATTAAGTCATCAGAGGAATAAAAAAAAATACATTAATTAATTGAGAATTAATATTTTTGTATAATTGTTCTTTGAACATAAATGAAGATTTGTTTATTTCTAATAGGGTAAAATATACACCGTGTGCATTTTCAAAACAGAGTAAAGCAGCTAGAAATGGGGGTTTACATGTTAAAGGCTGGATATTTATAGATTTTTCAGACACATAGTGACTTTTCATAGCTGCCATATAGACCATTTTCAATTGTTATGAAAATGGTCTATATATCAAACACAACTTGGAAGAAATTACTTTGCACTATAGCCGTATCTGACGCCTTAACATTTTAGTCATTCAATAGTTTATTTGGTAAAATAGGCTATATCGCAACAATATACCAATGCAATGCTGGAGGCAGAAAACAAGGCATTCAAAGAGTTTATTTAGTTAGCTTCAAACTTGGATTACAAAATGATGTTTGTACAAAATGCACATCACTTTAGTAAACTCAAATTAATTTTGGACAATAATGGAAGTCTAGAGCCTTGGAAACATACTGCAGCATCTAGGATTAGATCTGATTGTTTTGTTCAGGACTTTGACTAAAACCAAATCAAGCTCACGTTGTTGAGCTGCTTTGGATTAAAAAACAAAAACAAACACAGCTTACAATATTCAGATTGTCCTGTCCTGTGTTTAGTTGTTTTTTTATATAACCTTGTCATGCCATATTAGTTTATTTTCTTCCTATTAAACACAACAACATAAACAAACTAGGAATCTAAGAAGCCAAATCCTGTGACTGTCCTTTCAAGCAGCCCCAGAAGCCTGGCTCTACTTATCAAGCACCTGCCAGCCGTACCGCTGACATTAGAGCACAATGTACTTACTAAAGTACAGCAGTCTGTCTTTCTCACTCACTTTCTCCCCCCTTCTCACTCTTTTTCTAGCCTCCCTTTCCTCCACAGTAATCAACAGGAGCTTACGTAACTCTCTCTACCTGTGCTTATCGCTCCATAACACACCGACAGGCACATTGTCTGCCTTACTAATAACACGCCACCTCAGACTAGGGCAAGGGGAAACGGGAGGAGAGAAGAGGGGGGAGACGAGGAGTGAGTACCGGGGTGGGGAAAGGCAAGACTGAGAAGAAAAAAGGGAGAGAGTGCAAAAAAGTGGAGACGGGGAGTAAAGGAAGGAAAGGACAAAAGGAGAGAGAAGGTGACAGAGGAGAATGTAAAGAGGTGACAGAAAAAAGGATGATGATGAAAGGAAGCTGTGCTATTCTTGCTCGCTCCTTCCCAAACAAAGCCACTATTTCTCTAAAACCCACTATCATTTCCCCAAACAGTGACTGACTGACAAAGAGAAATGACTGCTCCTCTGAGAGCACCGGAAAAAAAAAAAAAAGGAGAGGTGAGAAACCTGGCTGCCAGGTAATGAAATACGCACACTTTCTGTTTCCCTTTTCAAACACACACAGACCTTCATCCATCTAGTGAACTCTATCCTTGTCATCAGGGCCACACAATTAAGAAGACAGAAACAAGCATGAATACGTGTGTCTACAGCTGAAATATTGTTGTTTTTAGGGGGTATTCTGCTCCTCCGTTTAAGGACTTTTATCTCGATGTAAGAAACTACTGCGTGCCAACTGTAATAAATAATTAAATGTACCTTTCTAGAGCATTTTATAATATGGCAGAGCAAAAAAAGAGACCCTCTTCCTGCTGGCTTCTAATTAGAGGCAGAAAAACTGCAATGTCCTTGTTTTAAGTAACATTAGTGAGCCTGGGTACAGATGGCATTTGAAAAAGCAACGCGAGGAGAGGAGAAGAGACTTTGAAGAGTGGAGGTGCCCTGTGCTTTAGCCTCTGTCAGAGCACAGCTCCAACCATCTGTCTGGTGTGTGCATATGTAAGAACTGATACACATAGCAGACATAGCAGTATGAGTTTTTTTTTTTTTTTTGTATGTGTGTGTGTTAGCTTATTGCAGAGATGACATGCACTCCAATGATTAAAGGAGAAAAAAAAGGCAGAGATGGAAGGGACCTCTCCACTCATTCTACCTTGACCGCTTTGTTCTCGGATACTTGGCCAGACAGAGTGATGTCATTATTCAAACTGAGAAAGAGGAGAACAACTACTACATGAGAGTGATAATAGTCTCTCAGAAATAATTTTATATCTGACTCACAACCACAAAATCCAGACGCGGATTGCTTGAAAACCCAAGGAAGCGAGTAAACCAGAGAGCGTGTAGACAATGTCCCCGTGTTCACAGCACTTGGGACAAGCTTCGGGTGTAATAACATTCAATTCTGGTTAATCATATTGCGATATAATACTTTTAGGATAATTTACTACAGATAGATTCTGGAAAGAAGTCTACATATATAAAGGAGGATTGGAAAAAAAAAATGTCCGAATTTGGCAAAGTGCGTAAATAAATCATAAGATTTTCTTAATATTTGCATTTTGCATCCAAAGTCGTATTTGATTTATTCACAGATGAATTGCACTTAAACAATGAATGTGTTCTTTAAACAAGTGCTCAGACTTTACAGCTTAATCCCAGATTTTGTGTTTAATAAACTTTAAAGTGATTACAGTAAAAGGTTTTGTCCTGTGGATGTCTATAATCATTTCTTACTTATTAATAGAGATAAACTGTCCCTAAACAAAATACTTCAGGACCAAACCCAATGTAAAAATAAAAAAAATAGAATAAAATGTATAACTTCTTAAACAGATTATTTAACATTTTGCTTTAAAGCAGCTTTTTCATTCATATCTGAGTCAGATCATTTGTAAATGATTTACAAATATTGATACTCCCTTTTTTTCCTTTTTTTTTGTGCAAATTTTCTGCTGTTCATTTGTGGAGGTGTAAGCTAATTTAGTACCAAGGTGACTATAACAAGTATTTGATACAAACTACATCTATTAGCGGCACTGGCAATGATCACTGTGAGCTGGATTTTAGTACGGATGCTTACAACTTGTTTCCATGGGAAACCTTCCCATTAACACCTTCCCTCTCTTACAAAAAAGAATGTGGTTTCAGCCTTTTCGCAGTCAATCCTTACACAAACTGAGCAGCAATTTAGTTTCACATTAGAGCTGTCGTTTGCAGAAGCCACGTCTGCAAATCGATTATATTTGCAGCCATTGATCAGGTAAGCACTGACCTCTGCGTGCATACAGGTCCGGGAGGAAGAACTGCGAACAGTCCGCTATTGATCGGAGGCTGCCGCTTATATTTTGTCTGTTTCAAATTGAGGCTTGCCTACACCAGCTGGAAGAACACTAAATCACTGCCTGACTGCCTCCCTGAAGGTTAGAGAGACAGACAGGGGAGGGAATCTGGCACTATTTGCGCCGATAAAGGAGAGAGTGAAAAAAATATGCTTATCCATTCAGAGGCAATCAATACTCGGAGGAAGAGAAAGAGGGAGGGTAAGGAAAAGATGAAGAGATTCTCTTGTCAAGTCAATGTTGCACTCGCTCCCTGAGTCTCAAGGGCAATTTGGCAGTTTTAGTGGATTTTGTTTTCGGCATGCCTCTGACTGTGAAAGATGCTAAGAGTGATGCTCTTTAAGATGCTTCTGGTGTTTGCGAACAGAAGAATGACTGCAGGGTGCATCCTGTTGATGAGGAGGTCATTTAGAGAACAGACTCTGTGTTCCCAATTTAGCGGAGCAGGAGCCGCGGATCATCAGCCCATCTGCCAATGGTCACTGGAGAGCACCCCCATACTTCAACAATGCTCTGTAGCGTTGCTTTTGGTTTTATTTCCGTCGGTGCATCAATCCATTCTGAGGTCTCCCACATCAGTCAACTGTGTATCTTTCATAGGAAGTGTTAAAACCAAACCCAAATTAGATTCACTTATTCACAAAATATGCAGAAACATGCCAGAGAGAATAAAGTTTTAATTGCTTTCATCTTCTCAAGAGACTTCTATAAAATAGTCAGAATGGCGACGTGGGCATCGGGTCATTTTGGGCACAATTACCCGAGCCCCAAAACAAACTGACGACGAGGACAAAACATGCCATCGACTGCCTTTTCCTCTGTTTTCCTTTATTCCTCTCTTTCTTATTCAGTGCTTACATTTTTGGCAGTCGCAGGAGAGTATTAATTTGCAGCCCATTTCTCTCTTAATGGCAGTGAGTGTGTGGGTGGGTGTGTTTCTTCTGTCTCCACAGTATCAGAGAGAAGAAAAAGATGAGTCAATGATGCCAGCATACTACTCTCAGGGCCGCTCAAAGATCCTCCGTGTTTTTAATCACCAGCAACTCTAACATCTAATTAATCATTAACATTTCTCCTGCTGATCCGCGGCCCTCTGGGGGCACCTAGCAGAACATCCCTCTCTCTCACATTATCTTCGTTTGTGCGTGCGTGTGCATGTGCGGCGAGTGTGTGTTTCACTTCTGAGGCAGGTGGATTGGGTGGTAGTTAGGACACCAGTGACTGTAGGTGAGGCTATTAGTATGCCGGAAAACATCTCCTGCTCTGCAGCAGTTCTGACCAACGGCACATGCTAACGTCAGGATTGTGTTGTCGCCAGTGACGGACAGGACTGGACGGCATGAGGCGACATGAACAGAGGGAGGGATGGGATATTTCATCTGCTTTTATGAAGCTTCACTTCTCAGCACAGCCGTCCAAATTGGAGTCCCAAAGCAGTTTACAGGGGGCTACGCCTCTTTCTTTCCAAGTTGAGTGGAAACATCTCAATATTTGGTGGCTGCTCACAACATTTTTAGTTTGCTGTTGCTGTTCTAAAACTATTCAGCAGGTGGAGTGAGAGTAAAAAAACAAAAACAAAAAAAAACCCCTAAAATTTCCTCTATAACCATTCTTATTATTGAAAACCCGTCTTGCATTTCAGTGCCGTAGACGCATGCATGCATTCAAGCAAATAAAAACCCAGGATCCACTTTCTTCCCATATAAATATATTTGTAATTGAACCTACAGTTGAGTAAGAACGCCACATTACTACATCATATATATTCTATGTTATTATGAGTAACGTGGCAGTTTTGATTTTAGATACCTAACCCAACTACACTAAACTCGTGGAAATCTGAATGCCGGATCACAAAGACCTTTCAACAAAAATGAGGTTTGATTGAATGCTGGACTTTGCAGTTTTCTCACAGTATAAAAAAAAAACTGAACACCTCAGCCAGGATTAACAGAAAGATAAAGCAAATATATAAATAAATAAATAAATAAATAAAAACAAAGAAAGAAACAATTGAAAAACAAGAAAAAAATGTATTTTAAATATGATATTTTAAAATGTAGATGCTTAAAAATTTAAGATGATTCTTTAACGCTGTGGGAATATTAATAGGAGTCCACTAGCATTGCCAAGTTTCTAAAAGCTTTGCACAAATATAAAGTCTTAAAGAGGTTAAATGCATTTTTCCATTTGATAAATTATGCCAATAAATATAACCTCCTGACAGATGAGCATGCTTTTAAAATTGGATCACTGAGCACTTTTATATCCCTGAATATAATTTAGATTTTTTTCTCTCTCTTGAATCATTTTCTTTGCTGGTGCATTCCTCCTGGTGTCAAACAAAATTTAGCAAAACCACATACGGACGCACGTCTTAAACTTAAGGCATTGCAGTAGGTAGGCTGCGTTCACTGAGGAAGTATTCGGATGTTAGATGTGGGTGGACACCAACTGGAATCGATGCTTAAATGTTAATGGATTTGGTTTCTTATTAAAAAAAAAAACCCGTCCTGACTGTAAAATGTCAGCATGTGAAAAGAACCTGCAAGTGAAACGTTTTTTTTTTTTTTTTTTTGGTTTCTTCTGATGAGCTCTCTCTTTTTGAACTGAGTGTTCATATTATGCTCACTGTGTGAATTAAATATTGCAGCATTTTTAGACGGACATGTGAAGCCTCTTCACTCGAACACAGTCAAGAATGAACACAATGAATTATTGAACCTCTTGTGAGCTATAAATGAAATGAATGCTTGAAAAACCTTGACTTTGTGTAACCAGGAGTCCTTGAGCTGAGCTGGTGTATTCATGGAGCGTGACCTGCACCTTCAAAGCTAAAAAAAAAAAAAAAAGGGATGTAAATGTGCTTCTAACTGAAAAATACGCCATAGTTTGGCAGTGGTAAGACGGTAGCATCTGTTGAAAATAGAGGGATAGGGGATTTTACCTCAAGTCAACGAAATGTATTTAAAAATGTTTCCCCACTTCTATCATCCCCAGCTCTTTGTTTCCATCCTCCATCCCCTCACTTCCTGTTGCTCCCATAACTCTGCTCGTCGACACCCTCTCTCAATTTTTTTTCTCTCTCTTCTTTCTCCTCTTCTCTTCCCCCTGCTCTGTGTGCAGAGGACAGGCGTACACTTCACTGCCAGCAGTGATTTATACCGCTTAGGCAAATGAGTGTGGCTTACAGCATGTTGCTCCTTTTTCTGCTTCATCAGTACACATTGCGCATAACGCTGGAGCAGGTTGGAGCCTGTAGGCAGACATACAACCACTGAAATTGATCTAAGAGACATGCTGGAGGGGTTCCTCCACAGCACAATGGGCTGATGTGACTCATTTGTGTGTTTTGGATGTAGTGCGGCGTGTAAATGGGGGGTGCCGGTTTTGTAGTTTGTCCTCAACAGATACTCGTGTTTTCCACCACGACTAAATTTGCAGGCTAAGGTCACTCATTGACTGACTAGCTAATCACTAGCAGCACTAGAGGTGGGGAAAAATTGGATTTACTATGCTTTCCTCATAGATTTAAAAAAAAAAAAACCTTCTGTTGGTGAAAGATTGGGGATGTTTAAGAATTCAGATGAAGAAATGTATTTATTAGCTTGATATAGTGAAACCGAATGGCACCACAGCTATGCCACATGGAAAACTATTGGGAAAACCTCGGCGCTAATCGTATTCAAGGGCATTCCTAAAACTTTGGTATCACTTTTACGCGAGACCTCCGTCTTCTAACAAGCTACTCTCTAAACCATCTTAAGACCCATTTGAAAGAGGTTCCTACTCAAAACAACATTACTGAAAGTAAATTGTGAAAATATTTGATATTTACTGATGAGGAAGTGAGTTGTTTTGCCCAATTTTGCCAGCAAAGTCCATCTGAATCGGTCTAATTGTTGCCAGGAAATAGACTGCATCACACCATCTGCAGAGGGCTTCAGTATCCCAAGTAAAGCTGTGGCTTTATGAAGTGCCAAAATTTGCATAATCACATTCCCCCATCAGTCCTTACTATATCTGTATATGGGTACATGTGTATATTTTATAGGGAGTGAAGTACGAGCATTTAAATATGAATGCATGTAAGCATGGACACATGCAGTACGTGAAAGTAGAGCGATGGTGCTTGTATGTACATACAAAAAAATATGAAAAAACTGATGAAAAAACTGAAAACACATAAGCTAGGCTAAGCTAGAGCAAAATAAGTCAACTGAAGATTATTACTACTAAATAGAAGACGTGTGGTTAGGTATCGAACACATTTCTTAAGTGCTTTGGGTGTAACAAGTTAGGGGCCATTTTTCTATTACACACAACAAAACACCAAAACTAAGTAGGCAATAGCTCAGTGGGCAGACATGAGTATTTTATGGCCCATGTGTCACATTGTATATCCTTGAACGGCGACTAGCAGGAAAGTTTCAAATCCAACAGACACAAAGATGTACTTCTGCACCAAAATCCAGAATTGCTGCTTCTATTAAAAGTATATTTTTAAAGCCGGAAGTTATATAAGCAACCTCGTACAATCTTTCAGCTGAGCGGTACAGAGCAGGATCTGTACCAGTAAACAAAAAATAAAGTGAGAAATAAAGAAAGAAGTGTCAGCTTACAGTTAAAAAAGAGATAATGATACAGAATGTAGATTTGCACCAAGATGAGGACCCACGTATTCTTTCTTTTTCTTTCTTTTTTTTTTAACTGAAGTCAAAGTTAAAGTGCCGAGCTCAGTTTTGTAAAAGATAAATATTTGTGTTAAGTAAATATTGAGTAACCTTTTATTGATCAAATGCCTACTGTTATCTGACGAATAAAATATATTTATAGATTATGTATACACGGAAAAATTGTGTTCATCCTACAATCTGGTCTTGTCATCAGTTACGGATTCCTCTGTTTGACTCTGGAAAAAACATCTTCCCACTTCCAATGCGAAAGGCGTTCACAGATATGAGAGTTGACTGTAGTTTTAGGTTACAATATGGCAAGGATGTTATCTTAGTTGGAGAAACCTCTTCACTTTTACAAAACAAGTACAGCGTATCCAGGACTGTTGTCTGCCACCAACATTGTTTGGTTCTAAAAGTTTGGGTCTCAGGGCTTTTGCTATTATGTTTCTATATAGAAATAAAAGACAATTCAAAGTCTGATAAAACAAAAACTTCAACAGCTTGGGAATTGGCTTTGGACAATACATTTTTCCAATAGCATCATTATGTGTCTAATGTGAAGAAGCTTTGTGGGCGCATTATCTCTGTAAGTATCTGTTTTTAATGTTCATTTGGTAGAAGTATTGCACAACGTGGAAATTATGTAATTTCTCTTCAGACAGTCACATCGGCGTTCGATGCCTTCTGAACATCTGTGCGACACAGGAGAGAACATTTATCACAGACCCAACAGTGGGATGTGCTTCTTCAGAAAATTTTAATATTCTTGTTAACTACAGAATTTGTGCAGATTGAGTAGTGAAACTGCAACATGTTTGATTTTGCTGCAAGATGCTTTGCTTTATTTTCCCAAAGATGCTACACACATAAAGTAAACATTATTTCTGATTGTATCAAACAAAGCTTTTTTCAATTTTTTTTTTTTACTGTGAAATCACAGCATTTTTATATAAAAAAAAAAATCACAAAAAACAAATAAACTGACCTGTAGGTCCGATCAATAAGAGGATGCCAGTTTCATACTGATTGGTTAATTCAGAATGTGTGTGTGTGTGTGTGCGAGTGTGTGTGATGGAGTCATATAGTTAGGATAAAAGAGGCGCTGCCCCATGGATACCTGTGACCTGGTCGACAAGGATACGGGAGGTGATGATGCGTCCGTACTGGGAGAAAAGCTGCTCCAGCTCCTTCTGGGTCATGGTCTTGGGCAGGCCGCTCACATACAGGTTGGCGTCACGGATGGAGGCTGAGCTGGGCCGTGCATACGACACCTGGAGAGGACAGCAAACACAGACTATGATACAGGATTTTAATGAGTGATCAATATGTTAAAACCAAAGTTTTAAATGTACTGATCTTGTGAGTGTGTGTGTGTTCTGTGATTGGAAACGGCTGTGGATCATTAGATCCACAGGGAGGAAAATGAGGCTTTATTTTCCTCCTTGCCTTGGGGATTATCATTGTTAGGAAAAGATTTAGCTGCTTTGAATCCCAGAGAGGAAACACTTCATGCCTCAGTCAGTTGTTTGCAGGGGAAGGTATAGGAAACTTAGCCCTGAAGAAAAAAAACACAGGTGGCTCTACTTTGAAAAGACATCTCAGGATAACAACAAAAGACTCACTTTGTTGTTTATTTTCGGCATTATTCAGAATGAAAACATGTCTGAATGCAAAAGAAAAACATTGATGTCTTAGGCTGTTGTATATCCTGGTGTATTAGACAACAAAGTCATTATTAGACTAATGCTTCATACAAATTATTCCATTAACTTTTTTGTTTGTTTTTTTTCCGGTGAGTTTCCACCATATCTTCTCCTTTCCGGTTGTGATACATCATCAATCCTGTTACTACTGCTGCTGACTGAAGCAGCTTTACCTTCTAATACTTTCATTACCCCTGACAGGCAGAGACACAAGTCATCAAATAAGGTGAAAATCAGACAAATATGCTGGATATGCGGCCGTATCCTTGAGCAACAGCATGGAAATCCTGCTTGTGAGAGAATAGGATTGGGAACAGCTGGCTTTCACACATTTCCCTCTTCAGCCTATCTGCTCAGCTCCTCTGTCTTCTCCTTCCTCCCCTGCAGCTCTCTCCCTTTTCCCTGCCTGGTTATTTTCCATCGACTTCCTTCCTGCGTGCTGCCTCACTAAACCTTTCCAGAACGCGTCTCTTTTTACCCCCCCGCCCCCGCCCCTCCTCAGTCTCCTTCTTCTTTTTTTTTTTTTTTGGTTTTTCCTCTTTTCTTCACTGTACAGCTCTCCCTCATTTTCTCTCCTTGTCAGCCAACTCCAGATGTCTAATCCATCAACACCTCCTCAAGCTGTGAGCAGCAGCATTGTGCCGTGCGATGCATGTGTGAAACAGGAGTGTACGTGCGCTGCTTGTGTGCAGGAAAAAGTTTGAAAAACTAAGTGTGAAGATTAAAGTAATCACAAAGCAATCACAGGCGCGCGCTGGATAAACGTGTCTCAGATTGTGTGCACACGTGTCACTGTGAGCTCCTTGCACCTTCGGTGCGCAGCTTCCCCTCACACCTCGGCGGGAAAGCAGCACCGCTGACAAAAAAACGGAGGTGTCACGACGAAGGAAGCTGCATAAGTGAAACCCAGTCAAAGGCACATTGCCCGGGAGAAAGCGACTCGCCGGACTGAGCACACTGGCAGCGAGTGGGAAGGGTGTGACATGAAGAATGACAAACATAATTTTAGAATTACTGCGCTGCCTCTTAATTAACCTTGCTGCCTTTAGGGGTGGGGGGGGAAGATGGGGTTGAGTCTGTTGTGGGAAGAGACGGCAACGAAAGAGGGTAGTGGGAGGAAGGAAATTAAGTGTGAAAGAGTGATAGTGTCAGATGGAGATGTAGTGTTGTCTTCTGTCATGACAAAGAACCTCCTTTATCTCAGGAACAACTTGAGGCAGTGTCTTGCGTCACCAAGAGTGTAAAAGAGAAAAATCTGTTAACGCAGACTGTAGCACCGTGCAAACAGCCTTAAACTTCCATTTTTATCCACTGAAAACACACGTTTTCACTTACTTCTCCATGTTGACTGCTTCGCATTGTACGCTCCCCCCCCACACACACACACACTTCTTGTATGTGCTGACCACTAGATGGCAATTACATGCCTCTGCTTTTAAAGGGCTTCAAACATTTTCTGAACTAAAATAAGAATCCGAAGGCCTGTGCTGAGACGGAGACCAACATCAGGATTGTCATGGAGAAAATAAGAATTTTTATAGATTCAGATTTTGCTTTGTTGTTTTTCATTTTATTCTGAAAATGTTATGACATGAAGTACCCATGAGGGTGTTAAAGTACATATTTCTATAGTGGTTATAGTGCAACCAGGAAAAAAAAAGAAAAACACAGTGATGCAGAAAGGAATGACGAAAGGTTTGCAACAGTCACAAGAATGAATGGATATAAACTCATGTCTCCATCTATTGATAGATGGTCAAAATGAGGAATGAATGAATGAATGAATGAACAAATCGACTGATGGATGAATAAATTTAATTTTCAGGCAACTGAACAGAGATTGAATGTCTAAATGCATTTTTTTTTCATACTCTTTCCTCTTTTCTCGCATTTATCCAAATCAGTCAGACTCAATACTTCTCTGTACTTTTCCAGACTGGCCAGAGCAAATTTCACTAAATCTATTTGAAAACACTTGCAGCTTGCAGTAATAGGCAGATTTAGTTTGTGTCACTTGTTAATATTACTGTAAGGCTCCTGAAACAACCTCAGTTAAGTGCCTTTAATCTCAGCTCAGATTTACATGTTATGTTTCACAGAATACCTGACATCCATTACAAACATATCGACTCATTACGAGTCTCGCAAATGACAAACAGCGACGTAAAACTACTGACAGAATCCTTCACTGAACAAAGGCCAAGTCAGGCTGTTTATGCTATCAAGGGAACGAAGGGAATCTCTGTGGGATTTCCCGCGTGCAAACAAGATAATCCCATCCTATTAGATTACATTAGTCTGGACTAGACCAGATTAAATAGGATGACAGAAAGCGAGAATCCAGGGATTGCGGAAGAGCAACAGATTACGGCCCCTCTTAACTGCAACACATCAGCGGGCGCCGCTCACATGGGGATATGAGATGGGAAAATTAGATCAGCCTCATGTTGTGACAGCAGCTGCAGAAGAAGTGCATTCAGGTCTTTGCTTTTTTTATTTTTTTTTGCATTAAAATGTATTTGAATGCAGGACTGTGCTGTTTTTGTTTTAGACCCATCCATTTTACCTCGGTGACAACCAAAACGCTGGGCTAATTATCCTGAAAAACACTCGGTGACGAAACGGGTTTAGAGTGAAATGGATGTTTCTCCTATTTCACTCAATGATATCTGTATAATTTCACCTTTACAGTTTGACATTTAGGAAGGTAATTAGCACATCAACCACAGTCACAAGCTATTTAAAAGGTGTCACTTTGATTTAGATGGTCTTTTTATTTCTCTTGGCTAAAGCACATTAATCCAATCTCGCCCGGCAGCACATTCTATTCCAGCATATCGGAAAGGCCTCTCAGGCAGAAGAAAGAAGCGTTGCAATTTAGCATGACCTCCATAACTTTGTGAAGCGCATGCTAAATAAGTTGACTTCCTTTCTTTTTGTGACCCAGATGTAAATAAATGAAGACGGCGTTAATTACCTTGATTGTTTTCGTTTGAAGTCTGAGTCCATTTAATGTGTTGATGGCTTTCTCTGCATCCTTTGGGTCAATGTAGTTGACGAAGCCGTAGCCAAGACTCTGCCCTAAAATTAAACAGAAAAATTATGGGAAGCAAAGTTTTATTGTGACATTTTTTTTTGTTGTTTCTCTGACATTGAATTTAAAATGGTTAGTTCAGTTCAATTTATGTTGGTAAATTGTCAACATTAAATACAGGAAACAACAAAAAAAAAGTAGCAATAAACAAAGCCACAATTTACCAAAAAACATGAATAGGCTGAAGCCAAAGCCTTTACTTATCTACCCTGTTCATTAACTTAGCAGCTAATCGTCATAAAAGATATCTTCAAACAAACATGCATGTATATACATGTATAAATATGTATGCACATATTTTTTTTTTACAAACATGATTACACAATACAAATATGAATCTACATAACAGTATAAGATTTTATCATTTTACATTTTAAGGCTCTTTTTAACCTACATAATTTCTGAACACCAAAAGGGAGATTTCTGTTCAGTGGTTTATACATTATTCCCAATATTTAAATGGGGATAATCTTGACTGAGACCTCTGTTATTGCTTCTTCATTTCCTGTGAACCAATAATCTGAAGAAGGAGCTAAGATTATTGCCTTTGCAAAAAATTATTTCGGCACATTTGTAATTTAAGTGACTGATTCTCAAAGGTAGAAACATTTAAACTCTTCATATTGCACTCATGAGCTTCGGTTTTCCGTATGTGGCGACGCTATTTGTAAAACATAATGGCTCACTTTGAGTTAAAATAACAACTTCAGCTGTGTGATGAAAGATTTACAGTATTTTGTTAACGTTACTGCAAAAACGGAAGAAAAAAAAAAAGCCAAATCCCACACCTCCTCTCCTCTAGAGTAAGTGTGTTTTAAACTGCGGACTCCCTCTGAGAGCCGGGCAGGCCTGACATCTCTCAGTGTTTCCCCTGTGGATCAAGCCTTTCAACAGGCTTAGGACTTTTAAAAGTGGACGCCTCCAGCCATCAGAGGCTGTCCTCTGCCGATTTTCAGCAAACACCCTCCCCCCCCATTCACTAATGCCACACACAAGCTCCAAGATTCCCAGGCAGTTCAAGCAGAGCAGCATGTGCATATTCACTGCTAATGGGAACAGACAGCGGTTAGTCAGAGACAAAGTGAATCACAAAACATGGAGCATGGCTCTTTCACAAAATAAATACTTTTGGGCTATGGATATCACAGCGCAGAACAGCTCAGAAGAGAGCAGGGGAAGAGCCAGAAGGGACTTGTAGTCCTAACATCAAACAGCTGATGATTTTTCTCTTCTTCTTCTCCTCCTCTCCTCCCTCTTCTCTGCTGGATTAACGGTGGATTATCAGACACTCTATTGTTAATTAAAAACCTGCCGTCCTGGAGAGACCACTGCTATTTATATCGAGTCGTTCTTCGTTCACTCTTCCTCTTGGACTCTCCGCTCACTTCAGGTGTTGAGTTTGGCAGTTTAAATATAAGTCTGAGAGAGCCGTCCTTTCAGCTTCAGGTTTTTATTAAAACGTGCACACAGGAGCAAGGGAGAGGAAAGAAAAGGCACGCATAAAAATGGACGATTTGAGAATAACTGTTGAAAAGTCGTGGATTCATGTATGAATTTAGAATTCGTTAGCAAACAGGATAAATGAATTTAGGATTGATTTGTTGGTGGTATCTACCTTCTCTTTATCTGTTCAGTTTGTAATAAGAGTCCAGATGAGAACTGCTGAGTCTTTTGTCCATCACTTTGCACATTCTTGGCCCTTTCTAACGTTCTTTCTCCTGATTATAAACATCACAAAGTTGTGGACAGATGTTTACAAAAATCACTCCAATACACCAAAAATGCACTGGTGCAGATATTCTGGAGCTGCCCAGTCTGGGACGACTGTGGACAACACTGTTTTGTCTAAAAATATCCTCATTATGGTACTCGGTAGTGACATGTAAATGATACTGGCGTATATGCTTTATTTATGCCTGTATGTTTTATGAATGGGAATAGTAGATGAGGATTTATTCCTTCCCCTGGAAGTTTAACACCCTGTAGAGCTGAAAAGACCAGGGTGGGGAGCTGGGCTGGCTGGCTTAAAGTAAAGACAGAGGGAAGCATCTGCCTAAAGCTTCAGACCAGCCTACATCTAACACTTCCTGCCCGTGGCTCACAGCAGGGGTCCACTGGCAGACAATCTGCATCCACATGAATGAGTGGGAGATGGTACAACAACAGTGGCAGATGTACACACATCCGTACATCTGCTAAAGAAGGTGCGGGGAACCATTTAAAATTGTACTTTTGACACTAAACCTTCTCCGGCTCTGTGACAACAGGGACATGGTTAAAATTGAAAGTACAATGGTCTCTGAGGACCAGAGTCGTCAGTGCAGCCTTTAAATGTTTCGTCTGTTTCAGCCCAGGAAACATTGTCATTATAAGCTGATTGCAACAAAATCTGATGCATCCTGACACCTATCTGTGAGAAATTCTTCATCAATTTGAGCTAATCTAGGTTGTCTATGTCTATATATCAGACCAGGCGGGCCAGGTTTTGTCCCCCATGTACATGAATATTCCTTGGATAGCCATTACAATGCTGTTGTCTCTTCTGTAGACTATTTTTGATGGACACTGACCACTGCAGACCAGAAGCATGGAACAAGAGCTGCAGTTAGTCAATTTTGAAGAAGAAATAGCCTTCATTGTCCCCAAAGGTGGACATTCAGATGCAACAGTGGCACAAAGATGCGCAGATTCACACAAACGGATCAAAAGGTGTTGAGAATATACATTAGAAAACTCAAAATTAACTGTAATAATACATTCTACAAGAATATACCACTTTAAAAACTATTGTGGAGTTATTATAAATAAAAACATGGGATGTGCAACTGAGAAGAATTACTCGAGCATGTGTATCAAACATTGCAAACTAAAAACTGTTTACAATATAGTATATCAGTGCAGTACAGAAAAACAGATGTACAGTAACAGCAGAAATGTTATTTAAAAGTGAGCGAAACGTTGCTGTGCTAAAGACAGCAGGGATGTAAATACATTGATTTGGTTGTAATGCTAATAGAGTAACAGCTGCTGGGAGGAAGGATCTACGATACTGCGATCCTTTGTGCATTTGTGATGCAGCAATCTGTCACAGACGTAGCTCTCCAGTTCAGCATCAGCTTCATGCATGAACTGAGAAACGGTGTCCATCAATGATGTTATTTTAGACAGAGTCCTTCTGTCTCCGACTACATGCTAAATTCACTGTAGGAAACTTGCTGATCCAGTCTGTTTGGTGAAATTTCATTATTTGAAAATGGTATAACTGTAAAAGATAAGAACCACACCAATATTTTATAATTACAGAAATTATGGCTGCATCTGAGGCAGCGTGAAGCAGCTAATGAAACTCCTTGATATATAGCCTTTAATGGGATTTTAGCTAAAAGAAAACTATCCTCATGCTTATCAATTAGCTGAATAGATACATTAAGTTATATATTTTAATCATCAGCTGAATGGTAGAACTCGAATGAAGCCTTGCTCTTGAAAATGGCTTTTTAATGAGGTGAGATAGTGACTTGTTTTTGATTTGTTAGCCCTTTATGAGCATCGTTTACAGCACTGGAGACGAACTCGCTTGGCAGCAAAAAAACAAAACAAAACTGTTTTTTATGGGGAAAAAGTTTTAGATGTAAATACGTAAATGCACCAATGGTACGGAGGTCCTCAAAACGGACCATGTGAAGTATATAATCCCCGAGCGTACAGCAGGTTGTTAATGATAGAGTGTGTGCAGTTCAGATACCGCAACAGAGCTGCAGTGCTTTATCACAGAGTGGCACATGTCCGCCTTCACTGAGAGACTAACCACGAGGGGCTGGCGGAGTAAAGAGGTGGGGGCTAAGCTCCACTCCTTTGGCAGACCTTTTGTGCAATTGGACGTAAATTGTAAAGGGAGGTGGGCATGTTTTTCAGTGGTAAAAATCACTGCTATTTCTAGTGAGAAGCTCTTTGGTGTGTTGGCGAGGAGTTATGACTAAGCCATTATTTGTTTCCTGAGGAGCAGCAGGATGCCCAATGTGCGAGATGAGAAAATGAGTGTACTTTGAGCTGGTGTCCTGCCTGCTGGCACCAATATGTAATTTCATTCCCTCCCCCCCCACCCCCCCCAGTTCCCGTCTGTGTATACACACATTCATATACAGTAGGTAGGAGGGAGTAAATAAACACTAACGCAACTTTGGAAAAAATCCTATGTATTTATACGACCGGCATAAGTAGATACACGTAGAGCTACGTGGGTATCCAATCAAGTTTTATACAAATAACATTTTTATGACGCCGTGTACTGTATGGTATACAATCTTATGCAAAATAAGAGAGATTCAAGCGCTTATTGGCTGTCTTTTTTTGTTTTTGTTTTGTTTTGCCTTTTGTTGTATTATGTGACTAAGAGCCATGAACTGCAGACATGAAAGCATCTCCATCTCATGCTATCATCAGGCAACACACTATACACCCTTTGATCTAAAGTGGGAGCTACCAAATGAAACACATGGCTGCGAGAACCTATTTTAAAGTGTACCTCGCTGCACTCTATTGTTCCTAATAACGCTCCCTAAAATTGTGCAGCTATTAATCAAAAAAGTTCATTTGAACTGTAGATGCTGCAGTAAAAACAGGTATTGTATGGCGCTGCAGTTGCATGTAGGTGGGAGAGGCAATTTGCAGTGCCGTTGTGTTCGAATTGTATTTAAATTATTCATTTTGTGCTTTCATAAAAATAAGAAATGCAACACAGTCCCTGCATGAATCTGTAAAGATGTTTAAAAATATATAAATATGAAAAGATAAATAAAAAAATCCATTTGTGAGACGGGATCTTTACGGGCTATCTATTTCAGTTTCCCATTGATTCCCATGTGCTGAAAGCAGCTGAATTTCCTGTCACTCAGAGGTCAGAGAAAGACACGCAATTGAAAATGGCACAAAGGAGCTACAGTGTGCACAGATCAAGAGAGAGCTATGAGCAAATGATGCAAAAGCATCTAATGAAGACCAGCAGCACCGTATCACTGTAACAGAATATCTAGCTGAATTGCTACAAAATTTTAGATTAGACAAAAAAAAAGTTTTATCTGTCGCATTGCTTCCATGATTTCCCCTTAGCAGCCACAGCAACTCCAGGTAGAGCTATTTCTGATGCCATGAAGCTCTTCAAGATTTATAAAGGTACCCTGTCACCAACTTTATGTCAAGCCCCATCTCACTTGCCTCAAAGACTCTCAACCTCATGAGAAATGGGAAGAGGGACTAAACACAAAGAGAACAAAAGACTGCAGGGCCTCCAATACCAGCAGTACAGTAAGAGCATCCATGTGGCATGTATTGAGCCCATTTAAATAACTAAATTCATAAACAGAACCGCATCCCCCGCACATGCATCTACTGTAGATCTCTCTCCCACTCACTCATTCAACACATCTTTTCCTCCTGGGTTGCCAAGGTAGCAGCCACTGTTGCAGTCAGGAGGCTCCCACTTTCAGTTCCCAAGGCCCTGCTTCCACCAACACAGACACACACTTGCCCACGTAGGAGCTCAGGGACAAACACGCACACACGCGCGCATGTAAGCCACCCCCTCACGGTGGCTCCCAGAGCCTCGGGGCCAGTGGATGGCCGCCTGCAGTGTGTGGGCTTGTTGTTTAGCAGTGTAGCTGAGAAAAAGGAGGAAGGCAAGCTCACACACCAGACAGAGGAGCCCCCCCTTCGAGTCGTGGATAACCCTGTTATGTCAGGACAGAGAATTATAACATCCTGAACCAGCCGGGGCCTCCTCTGAGTCCCTTTACCCAATTCAGCCAACACTCTGGCTTCTTCACCTGCTTGCATAAAGTAAATTTAAAAAGTGAAAGGTTGGAGGGTGGGGAACCAGCCTGGAGGCTCTCTCTGCCTTTAGGTCCGGGGCCAGCACAGGGGACAGTCGCAACCCCTGTGCTCCACGTAAAGGCCACTCAGAGTGAAATGAAAGGGGACTGAGGCTGTCTGACGTGAGGGTCACAAGAGAAACGGTGCAGCCAGGCAAGCTCAGGATGGCCAGTTCTGGGTATAAAGATAAAGCGGGGAAGGGAAACTGAAGGAGGGAGGGCCCTGAGAGGGGAGACAGGACATTCTCGGGACTCTGAAACTTTAATGTGTGTCTGCCTGCTTGTGCATGCACCTCTGAGCCTGTCAGCTCTCTTAATACCTGGCTTTGGAGATGTCAAATCCTTTTTTCATCTCTTTCCATGTCAGCTTTGTTCACACTGTCTTCAGCCTACAGCCTATTTTCAGGCTCAGATAAATGCAGCCTGTATGTGGGATATAAACACCAAACTAGATCTCACACAGCATGATTTCAGCAAGGATTAACAGCAGTTTGTAACAGTTTGTAGCTCCTGGGAAAAATATCAGATAGCTGTTTAAGAGGTAATGTTGGGGGGGGGAAATAGCTCAGATTTTAACTCTAAGCATGAACATGCTCGGCTTCGCTCGCGATCACGGCGTGAATATTAATTTTTGATGTACCAAAACAGAGCTGCGGATCAGTGAGAGAATAATGTAGTGAATGTTACCTCCACTGATATGTTGTTGTAGATCAAAACGAGATACGTTTCACTTCTAAAATGATTCCACAACAAAAACTAGTGAAGGTCAAACCTTCATATTCAGTTTAGGCAAAGCAAACTGCAGCGCCTCAGTTCTCATACCCACTGAACATTTTGTCATGTTACAACCGCAAACATTAATATTTCACAGATAAAAATCTTAAAAAAACATTCTGTACACGTGTCTTCAAGCACACTTGGTCAGGCTGCAATTACAGCTGCAAGTTTTCTATATTTTTACCAGTTTTACATATTCAGACACTCAAATTTCTGCAGTTACTATAAACAGCTATTTTCAAGTCTTGCCACAAAGTCTCAACTTTGGCCAATATAACTCACTCACTCACTCACTCACTCACAGATTTTCTTCCTCTATTCTATCAGTCCATCAACACTGACCAGTGTAATTGTCCCTGCTGAAGAATAGCATCATAACATGATGCTGACCACATTTCCCAGTAAAGACTGTGTTTTCAGAAAACTACCACCAATGAACTACCCCAGTGGTAGTTTTCCCATAAACATGGCATTTTGCATGTTCACTTTTGTTTAACTGACCAGACCTTCTCCTCTTATGTATTTACTGTATACAGAAGATGAATCGAGTCAAACTTCAAATTGTTTCCAAATGCTTCGGTGTTCTTCTGTGTGTCCTTGCATAGAGACTGGATTTGTGGTGTGAATCTGTGATGGCTACAGATCGCTGCATGTTCCTCTGTTTCATTTAAGATTCTCCTTGGCTGGTCTTGTTCGGATGCCCCTCTCTCTTGGTAGCTTGCCACACTCTATCCATTTTTGGGGAATAACCTCATCATGCTTTAAACCTTTGAATAATTTTCTCCCTGACCCTTTGGGTGTGTTCACTGGACGTGAATCCAGTTCTCTAACAGACACATTTGACCTTCACTGACCAGCTGATTTTATGAACAGATTAAATTCCCACAGTTGGACAGAATTTTATTTTGGGATACTAATGGTGGGTGCATATAAATACACGCCACACTTTTCAGACGCTTATGAATCTCTTTCCTTCTACTTCGCAATTATGTTCTTCGCTTTGGTCCAACACATACAATCACAATAACATTATAACATGGCAAATGTAAACAAAACAAAAAAAAAAAAACGGTGACTAGAACAGTAAGAACAGTATGTGTTAGAAGCAGTTTGCGCCCACATTAAATGAATAAAGGTTTTACCTGCCTTCATGTAAGGATGTATCCAGAGAGGCTTTCATGAAAAAGTGAAGCTGCTGTCTGTCAGAGGTGCTCCAGCTTGAACTACTCCACATCTGACATCACTCTCCATCTATTTTTCATAGCCAACATCTGCTTGGCTTGCTACATTGTCACTATAATTTGCGTCAGTTCCCCAGAATCCCTGTATAAAACCAACACATGGAAGGTGACTAGCGTGCACAAAAGGACTTCAAACACCGGGCTTTTAGATGATTTCCTTACAGGGTTTGATGTAGAAATAAGAATTACTTCAACTGCACAAACAGAATAAATGCAGGCTTTGATGCAGAAGCTTTGTAAGTGCCATTACCGGAGGAACATAAGGGTGACATGAGCAGGCAGAAAAAGGCCATCACTATTGTAATTTTGTCGGGCTCACGGCTCCGGTAATAATCAACAAGATGCTGGAATGCAAAAAACGGCTGGCCATAAAACTATAAGCCCCCCTTACCCAAACTGCTACTGCCCCATCGAAGCAGTCAATCCTCGCTTCAGCGTAAAAAAAAAAAAAAAAGTTATTTTCTTCTCCACATCATTATGAAAACAAATGTGTTCTTTTCTTCTGCAGAAATGCAGCTGATGCAGGAAAATTATCCCGTGAAATGACTTGCTGACAAGGATCAGTCAATTCAATTTCTGTGTGCACTGGCATATGTAGATGTTTGGCAGTGCTGATTCAGTACAAGGTCCACATGAATCTCTCTCAGCTGTTGAAAAAGGTTTTTAACTTGTGTCTAAATGAGGTATCACTTGGATTTAGCTCTAAGTGGTTATTTATCCGTCATCATTTATTTGATTTACTTTTCCTACGATTTAAAGACAGATGGAGGGGAATACAAATGCAAAGTGCTGTAAGGGGGAATATTTTAGCTTGCAGATTCCAAAAGCTGTTGCTGCTGTGATAAAAGTAAATTTACAAGTCGAGGTAGGAAAACTTTGGAAATTCACAGCGCTGTGTATTTATATTCAGATTTATGAAGTTTCGGACTAGTTGCAAATTCAAGATATTTTCCTGTCTGAGCTGTAGATTGCTGCAGCTCCTCCCGAGTGACAATAGCCAGTCTGTCAGTGTAGTTGGACAATCATGTCTTGGTATGTTTGCAGTTGTGCCATACAGACTCCAACATCTTAAAAAAGTGAAAATGTTCAAGGGGCTCGAGTTCATTTTCAAGGCACCACTGCGTCCTCTTCACAAGTATGGAGGCAGACAAGGCATGAACAGGTGGAAACCCAGGGCCTGTGTGCAGGTGTGTGTTTTTGTGTGGATTTGCAGTAAGCTTGCTTTAAATAAAAGATTAACCCGCATGTCCCTGGCGTTTTATGAGAGCACCAGGCAGAAGCAGTTGCGTAAGCAGGCATGAAGGTAGGTGAGCAGGCAGCCGTGCAGGGAACAAGAAAGACACCCAGGGGTGGCTCTTCTGCTGGCTGAAGTCAGCCAGGGTGACAGACAAAGCTGAAGTGTCTACGCCTGCCAGCACTTGCCTGAGCCTCACGCCATCCTGGCGTCATTGGATTTGACAAGAGCAAGTCCACAGGAAGCAGCGAGGATGCTGAGGACCTGTCTGTCTCGCATACCTCTGAGAAGTTCAAGTGCTAACACCTTGTCAGCAGGTTAGTCAGGCCTCAAACACAACTGGAAAAACAGAGGTGCAGAGAAACGCATGCCAATTATCGTTTGCTCAAAGTGCGCCTGATCACGTTTTAAATACTAAAGCTGATACAAAAGTAGAGCCGCTCTTACTAATAGTTAGAAAATTTGCATCAAAGTGCTTTTGTGAATATTTCTGTGAATTTTTCTAAGAACTAAAAAGCAGCTCTGTACTTTTCACTCAGAATAACGGAATATGAAAGGAGACGGGTGTTGTAATTCCCACCACTATGAATAATTTGGAGCTACTGAAATCCCTAACCCTAAAGATTCAACGTAGCAAGACAAATACTCTCCTCTTTAAATCTTGACACACTCAGAAATTTTAAAAGAAAGACTCTAAATGTCGATCTTCCTCACATTCATTTGCACATTTTAATGATAGATGAGGAAAGGCTTCTAATGTGCGCTTCAGCCTGGAAAAAAAAAAAAAAAGAGATCTCTTTAGACTTACCACCCTCCCTCTCCCAAACCTGGCTTAGTCTGTTAATGATTTGGATGACTGTTAGAGAGCATGAAGCCTCTTGGCGTTCCCTGCTGGAAGGAATCAGTGCTTTGTTAGCCTAAAAGTTTGCACGGGAAAATTGCACCCATGGGAGAGCAAAACAGGCATACACCGCAGGGGGAAACAGAGGGAGGGCAGGATTTATTTATAACACTTTTTGCGTCGATGCTAAGTCATCACATAGTCCTTGTAGTGCAGAGCAGAGATGCACCATAAACAGCTAAGAAGTGAGCGAACAAAGATCCTCATTCCTCTCAGTCCCCATTTAGGAGCAGAGCAAATTTACAGCGACGCTCGACGTTTCTCAAACTCTCTCCAAGTATCTTACGCTCGCTCGGTTCCTCGCTGCGCCTGCTTGGCAAATCACACTTGAAGCGAGGGAAGAGGGGCGGGGGGGGAGAAAAGAACCAGGTGGAGAGAGAACGTGGTGATAGCGATGATGATAGCATGTGGTATCCCGGGGTTATTTTTGCACACAACATCCACCATTATCCTGACGTATCTGACTCTCAGGCTCCATTTTGTGACCCATTACGGCATAAGAGGAAGATGGTCTTAAAGAGGAGCCGTGTAGCTGCAGAAATATGCTTCAAAGAGCGAGAGCCCAGGAGGAGGCAGCAGTGTTCGGCCTGCAGCAATCCCCGGTTTAACAGTCAACCTGTCATTTCTGTTGGACTTTTAGTTAAGAGGAAATCAAATTTAATGATTTAGCTCACACAAGTATCTATGCATGGGGTGTGTGTGTGTGTGTGTGTGTGTGCGTGTGTGTTTTTTTCTTATCCCTACTATGAGTGCCTGCTTGCCATCCCATGGCTTGGTGATCTTGCCTGCCTGCCTGGTACTCTTTAATGAGATTATCAGGAGTAGAGTGTCAGTAAGTAGGATCTAAAATGAAAGCCATTATGGAGCATTATCAGGGAGCTGCGCCACCCTCCCTCCCCCACACCCACCAAAGATCCATCTGCCGCATGGCCACCCACACAGCCACTACGCCCAGATTACAGCCGTGATTAGCACCGCAAAGTGCTGCTTAATTTAAACACCTCTGGAGAACATGTGGCACTTTGCTGCACGGCTGAGTCGCCATGCTTCAACACGCTGAGGACAAGGACGCCGTGCGCATCGCTTAAAACGAATCTTCTCTAATGCCTAAACTGTGAGGCTCGCGCACGAGCCCAATCAGGCCGTGTGATGTTTGATTTCTTGAGTAACAGAATTTTTTATGTTAACACGCACCTTAAACAAATGCGATTTCTTACTTACCTTTTCCTCAACCGATGCGATCGGTGATAAGGTTTTTGTTAAAAAAAAAAAGGCATCACTCTCCGACCAATTAACCGTAATAATACTTCTGTTTTAGTACAAATTAATACCGTCTGAAAGGTAATAACTTTAGGAAAATGTCTTTGACTTAAAAAAAAAAAAGAATAGGATTCAGTCCAGTGAATACTTTAGACTAAAAGTGCAACTCTTCAGCCTCAGATGGACTTTAACCAACAAAACCACCGTCTGGTTAACTTTCCTTCTTTCATTTCACCAAAGGTGTTTGTCCATATATAGCTCTGTTCAAAATCACCAACCAGATCAATCGTGACCGTTGGTAGAAATTAGGTTTTTACATGGCCAGTAACATGGTGGTAAGCGGAGGAATATAAAGATGCGAGCTGCTGTTTCTGGACAGCTGAAGCATTATTAAATACTAATTATTATGCAAAATAGTGGCAGTCATAATGGAAAACAATGAGGTCATTCATTCTGTGAAAGAAACATGTAATGAGAATGAGAAGTTGTCTAATAACTGGCCTGTATAAGGCAGAAAATGTTGTACATGCTGGTTATAGTGCAGTTCTCTGTAAATCTCTCCTTGTTTATCAGGGAGTAGATATAACATTCTGCTGTTGGTGGAAAGAACTTGAGATGTTTAAAAAGTGTTGTTTCCTCTAAATCACGGCTGAAAACATGTTTGCTTACAAAAGCTTTTGATCAAACAAACTGACTAATGAACTGTTTGGTTCATTAGTCAGATGTGGTTCTTTGACACTTATGCTTTTCTTATGATTTTCTTTCCGTCTTCCCTTTGATGTCCTGTAAAGCTCTTTGAATTTCCTTCTGTATAAATGATGTTATAGAAATAGGCCTGCCTTGTACGTTATCCCTTACTCCAGACATTGATCAGCTACAACATGCCATCAGTAAAAATATGAATGGAGAGAGAAAAACAAAAACAGCAGTGCAGAAAGTGATAGGTTAGATCAGAAAAAATGGGGAAACGAAGGAAAACTATCCTTCTAATGAATTACAGGATGTGCATTATCAGCTCCAAGATGACTGACGAAAGTCTACAGGGAGTACTGTAGCAATTAGAAAATACATATGTGAAGACAAGCTTTTGATAAAAAAAGCATCTGCGAAGCTACGTTGCTTACAAAAATGAGTGGTGGCAGAGAACACACTGACTGCAAGAAAAATGATGCAACTTTTTATGGATCAATGAAAGAGAGGTTATTTCTGTGGTCGAGGACCTACAGACAGCTTATCAGATGACGCACAAAAACTGAATTCAAGCCCGAGCGCATCGTTATGCATGGTGGCTCCGGCATTATGACACTGGATATTTATTGGAACCTGGGGATCTGGTCTGTTTGTTCCAGCGATTCATATCATGGATCACTTTGAAACCATCAAAATGTTATTGCTTTACTGTTGCCTGATGCTAAAGAGGAAGCGTTTGTTAAATGGGTGTTTAAACAGCCTGATTTTCTGGCTTTAGTTGAAAAGGAAATCTGCAGGTTGGCATAAAAATGATGTTTCTATGGCAAAATCAAGCCTTTTCGAGGAATCATTGAATGTCGTCTAGTCCGTTTGGGTTGGAGTTCCTTCTCTCTGGTGCAAGTTGGTCAAATCCTTATAACAAAGCTGTGATTTTACAACTACATGTATGATTTGCAGCCAGGCTTACATTTCCTTTACAAATTCAAATGTTTACTTCACGACCAAAAATGCTTCGACACTAAAATAACTTTCTCTTTAGTTTTTGTACAGTGATAATAAACCTCTCAGTGGCTTGATTTGGCATGGATGTTCAAAATGTATTTGAGTGAAGGCAATTAAAAAGTTTATAAGTGTTATTAGTTCATTTTTAACCTGCTGGAATTATTTCGAGTGCAGCTATAAGTTAAATCAATTCATATCTTGGTTATATATGTTTACTGCACATAAAATGCAAAGATCAAGCACATCAAAAAGCACAAAATAGTACTTCAACAGTACAAACATGTTGTTCAAAAGTAACTTTAAAACTGACTTGTTTATGCTGAGAAACTAATATATTGCAATCTATCGCAGCAGATGTTTGTTTTTTTTTACTCTGCTAAGGCTCCACTTGTGACAATAGCTGGCAACAAACATGAATAAAGTAAATGCATCCAATGCTAACTACCGCAAATACTTGCAGTTACAATAGTAATTTCCTCTTCACTTCAAGATTTCTTACCATCTGAGCAGATGTATTTTTACTGAATCTTCATGTATTCTGAATGAGCTTAACTAAATAAATGGCCCTCTTTCTATCGCCAGAAGGTTATATTATAATGAGGACAATGCATTCACACAGACAACCTTTAATATGGCAAAATAGTCATGTACCTATAAACAAACTCAGCGTTAATAATGACTTGTTTTCTTCTTAATGTGTAACTAAACGTCTACCTACAGTGGCATAATTTGTCATATACTTCAGTTTAAGCATGCCTGTGAATTGGTCGTATCAAACATATAGTTTTTTATGTTTTAAAGACTTAGTTGGAAAAATTCCCAAATTACCTAGTGATTTTCTATTACTTATAAATCTAAAAGCATAAAACAAGCAATCCTCCATCATGTGTGACGCAGCCAGGACTCCTTTCATACCTGTGATCTTATCGCGAACTAGCTTGCAGGACTCGATTTCGCCGATGCTACCGAACAGGCTGCGGAACTCCTCCTGGGTCATGTTCTGGGGCAGGTAGTTCACTATGAGGTTCGTCTTGCTGTCGTCGTTTGTCGGACCGGTCTGCATGGGCGAGGGGCAGCCGCGGCTGTTGGTGGTCGGGCCGTTGGCTGTGTTGCCTCCGCCGCTGGGGCCGTTTGTCACCGGAGCCTCCATGTTACTGATGATCTTTGAGAAAACGCAGGAGGAGAAAAGGGACGATGAAAAGAGGTTCACGAGAGAGGAAGGACTGAGCAGAAGGAGGAGACGGAAAAAGATGGCATTCGACAGGATGAGAATGACAAAAATGTTATCCTGAGAATCGTTTTTCTTGCAAATAAGTTTACTTAATTTGAAGACAAAAGCAAAGGCTGTAAATCAAGAGAAAAAACATATTTTCTCTACATTATTTTCCTCTAATTTCCATAAAAATAGAAAGTTGATAAAATGTGAACTTTTGATCCAGGAAGTTTTTAACAAATTTGTACCAGAAGCATTTGATCCTCCTTGAGTTAACTGCCAACCAATAAATGCCACATATTCTACATTAAAAAGATGTTGAATAATTTTAAAGTCAAATTTATTCAACTCTTCAAATTCCTCAACATTATTATACAATCCATCGCTCTTTTGTTTAATTGTTAAATCTCAACCTTGGAGAACTTGCTGTCTAACTAAGGATTACCATCTTCTTTAACGCTGTTATTCTGCCTCCATATTTTAACAGAGTCCAACCATTTTCTCAAACATAAATCAATGAAAGATGATTATTTCCTTGGTGCAGAATGTGGCTCTGAACCATAACAGTTCCACCACCGTGGCTCACAATTGACATGCGATCCTTTTTCTGAGGCTGCCTTAATGTGTCTAGTGCATTACTTCAACAACATGCAGTGTTTCCTATTGGCACACATTAACTTCTACCAGCTACAGCTGCAGAGTTACTTGCAGAATAAATCCTGGGAATGCTTCCATCTCCTGGTCTTGGCCTCAAGTTGCCTCCTAAAAGGCGATTTTATTTAGACTAGAAAGATTCTTTCATTGGTACTTTTTTCTAAAGCTTTCAGAGAGCTTTGTAAATCTTGGCATGGCCACACCTCGCCCTTCAAACGCAAAAAAAGGAACACCAGGTGCTAGTTAGAGGTTTAAATAAGACAGGTTTCATCTGTTACCACATACGGAGGCTGTGATCATCAGCAAATAGTCTGCAGCAGAAGCTTTCTGAAAGTTAAAAAGAAAAAGGTCTAGGATCGGTTAAATTTGTGTGTTAAACTTTTTTTTTATTTCTATTAAAATGGAAATTACAACAAACTATTAGATTAAGCTGACCTTTATTTGAGAATGTCATCTTTAGTAAGAAGGCAGAATTAAAGAGGATCAGAAAAAACTATATCCATATATATGCATATATTTTAACATTATAGATTCTCATACTGTCATGCCATAACAATGAAACATCCTAACTCATTTAAATCTTCCCTTTATAACTATGAATCTTAATTAATTCCAGATGTTAATGAAGGAATTAATATAATTCCTTAATGTTGCAAAGGAAAGTCTTCAGGAATTAATGTAAATTGACTATCAAATTGTTAAAAAGTTTAATCATTTGCATAAATACAGTAACAAACACATAAATCACCACAGACACACAAAGTACATTTAACATCTCTAAACACTCATAAATACAACACACACAAAAAAAAAGTTAAACAAGTAATACATCATAATCTGTTTGCAGTACATTGATCTCTACTGAGGACTGCAGGTAAGGACAGTATCAGAGGGATGCTGCTGCTGCTGTGACAGAGGGAGGTTTGCATATTTATATAGGAGTTTTTTTTTTTTTTTGCAGAGCATCTCAGGATCAAAGTGTTCACAGAGTGACTGTGAGGTCGTTGCGAGTGTGAGAAAACGCAGGCAGAAGTGCAAAGAAATGAGAGCCGGGGAGAGGTGATTTCCACCTTGGTTTTCTGCCAAAACAGTCGGACTTTTGATTATTTCAACGTTACGAGGAACAGTTAGATTAAACGTGTCCACGTGATCAAATGAAACATCTGTTGTGTACATTAGGGAGAGAGTGTGCATAAGATAGTAAATAGCCTGTTTTGCCACTCAAGCAAAAAAAAACAAAAAAAAAAACAGAAGAGGAACAGAGACTATTTTTACCACAGAGCTTAAATCCTCTGTTTCCCGCCTCTGATGGACTGCATTGATGGTGATTCTGCATGAAGAGTCACGATAACTAAAAGGTGTACTCGAGTCCTGTCACACAACAGTAAAAGCTCTTTCTGACCTAACATTATGACACAAAGAGCTGATGATGCCAACGCCCTTTAATCTGATTACATCAAATTTGTAAGTCATCGCTCAGATCTTTTATTTCCCCTTGCTCAACTATTCAGCTTTCGGTCTATTTTTAACTATCCTTAAGTATGAGCAGATAGGCTGCACTTGGAAGCTGGCTGGTTTTAGCAAAGGAGAAACGACAAGTCCTGCTTCTCTATTTCTGGATTATCAAAAGGCAGGGCTGGTGTTCTAATAATATAGCTCAAAGCACAATTTAAAAATTTCCTTCTGACTCCAGAAATAGTTTCCAGGGAAAAAAAAAAAAAGAGACCAAATTACACACTTTGTGCTAATTTCTTGGCTTTAATTACCTTGTATCTATATGGGATACAATAAATTAAACAACAGATTTTATTATTTAACAGAAAAATGTTTATACACATTTTTATTTTATATTTTTTCTAACACTTTTTTTTTTAGCAATGGTGTTCTTCATTGAATGTCTCCTGGACAACTGTCAAGTAATCTGTCTTTCCTATCAGACCGTAGGTCATAACCTTAAAAATGAGTCCTAAAAAGTTCACATAACTGCAGTAAACTTGTCGTCTAGTTTAACTCTGTCAGACTCAGATGATCTCTCCCAAATAAGTACGTCAGCAATGTTACTCGATGGATTACCTGGGGCTAAAACATCCATATCCTTTCCCTGATTTCTGGAACGGCCTTTAAAGCGAGGCTGTTTTTTTTTTTTTTTTTCCTAACACCCTTCTGTTCCTCCACAGAAAACCCGCCAGCCTTCTGCTTCCTGTTCCCAGCACACAAACGCACGCGCAGGTTTGCATCCATGCATCCGCAGTGAGTGGAAGAGCACGCACTCAAAAGGCAGCGAACACATACGGAGAGAGAACAATGGCTCGGGCCCACAGCAGAAAACAGACAGGGAGATGTCTAAAAGCTCTTAAGATGAGAGCTGCATGCAAATTGTTCTTTTGACAGTATCCTTCCCAGCTCACTCACCGCTCTGCCACAACAGAGATACCGAGACAGGCTGAGAAAGACGAGGGGAGAATGGCGTCTACTGTAGCCATAACAGAGTTGATTGGAGAGGGCCTTATTAAATCTGTTTACATTCCCCGCTGAGCACCATTCTGTCAGAGAGACTTTCAACTCCGTGGGACATATTCTGAGGAGTTTTTACACCAAAATGGCTGCCTCTAATTAACAGGGACCTGCCGAGTCTCAGCAGCCAATTATATTGCTCTCCTCATCCCTGCCCACCAGCGTTGGTGCTGCTCAGCGGTCCACTTCATGTTGGTTGTGAACGCTCCAGCTGTCCTGGCTCTCCCACTGTGGAGCCTGGTGCTGGGGACACAATTCATAGCATCCACGTCTTGCTGACTGCGCACAAACGCGGCGGCTTAACCTCAGGAGTTATATTTCAAGCCCTGCGTGGGACGTACAGCATTGGTCTTTTTTAAAAAGTAACACGCCCACTGAAATCCTACATTGAAACTTGATATAAAATATACGTATACATATATACATATGCTGCTGCTCATCTTCAGAGAAATAAAACACGGCTAGAACTATGAAGCCCTTAGGTTTATGGTGATCAAGACATTTTATCCTTTTATAACCTCAAACTTCACTGTATTTGATCCTTTTATGTTGCAGATCATCTGTAAAAACGGGCGAAAAAGGATACGTGGATAAAGTGTGCATTCTATTCACTAAGAATACATTGTTAAGCTGCCTTTAGGTGCAATTACAGCTCCCTGTCTCATTGTGTACGACTGTATCAGCTTTGAACATCTAGAAACTACGATTTCTGCCCATTTTCAATGGAAAATGTCTCAAACTCAGTCAGATGGAACAGGGAGAATCTGTGAACATAGCTTTTCAAGTCTTGACACAGATTCTCAATTTGAGTTATGCCAGAATGTTGACAGAGTAATTCTACGGCATCAGTATGGTTTAATCTAAACACTTTCATTAAAGCTCTGGCTGTACTTTTAAATTAATTGTCTACCGGAGCTATGGATCTCTGCAGCTCCTCCAGGGTTACCGTTGGAGCTCTTGGCTGCTTCTCCGATTAATGCACTTCTTGCTCAGCCTGTCAGATTAGGTGAACAGCCATGTCTTGGTAGATTTGTAGTTGTTCTGTACGTTTTTATTTCTGGATGATGGACTGAATTTGAAAAGCAACCTAACATGGAGCAACAAAGTAGCTCTATTATTATTATTTTTTTTGGCTGTTGTAATTTTTGAAAACCACGTGTAATTTTGCTTCCACGTCATAGTTATGCACATTATCTGCCACTTAAAGCCCCCCGAAATGGGTCAAAGTTTATTGCTGCAATGTGAAAATAAGTTGAGAAGCACAGTAGGCATTAACACAAAGCAAAGCAGTGCAAAAGCTTTGGAGAAAAGTGCATCAGAGTAATACTGAGAGGTTTCAAAAGAACTTGAGTGCTTAAAAATAAGAACAAAAAGCAAAGAAAAGCGAAGTAAAAACTTGAGAAAGTCTGAGTGTCTTACAGGAAGGAGATGTCCCTCTGAAACATCACATGAGACATGTGTGAATCATTTTAACCGCTAGAGCATGAATATGTAGAAAGAAATTTAAATTTAAACTAAGTGGTTGAGCATCTACTGAACTCCCTCAAATAACTACAAATGCTAAAAATGTCAGCAGCGGCAGCAGCTTCCTCTGCCACACGTTCTCCCTGCTGCCTGCGCTATAAAAGCCCCCATCCGTCAATCTCTCCTCTAGTTCCACCTGTCTCAGTCAGCAGCATCACCAAACCAGTGTGCAGTTATGTACACAGAGAAATATCAGATCATATCACTTCATGAGTGTGTAAAATGGCTGGGCCATCCATTTGGCAGAAGTAGTCTCCTTACCATCTTTGGCTGTGTCAGCAATCCCTTCTCTGCCCAGCCCTGGAGCTGTGGGAGCTCTGCTTGACGCCACTGTGTCTCTGTCGACCCCTATGGAGCGGAGCACAGGGAGGGAGGGACGCACAGCCCGCCGTCAACATCATACACTCACTTTGCAACGTTAGGGTTATGGTGGGATTTGGGGGAAGGGAGAAGGTGGGGTGATTAGGGTGTTGGCAATGTGGCATCGTTGTGGAAAAAAAACAAAAAAAAAACAACCCACTCTTGCACCTTTAAAGTCAAACTAAAACAAAGGCAGCTCAGGAGTGTGTTTCACAGGCGTGAAAATGGAAGTAAACACTGGGAATTGTAAGGCGTAATTTCTGTAAATGCTCAGAATTTCTGCAGCCCAAAGAATAACAAACGTGTCAATTGAAGCTCGTGGATTGGCGTTGTGGCTGCAGTGACCTTGGCAGAGTTTATAATGAGGGCTTCCCTCTTGCTCTCTGAAGGTAAACAAGCCTCTGGTTGAAGAGACAGAGCCGCCACAAATGAGCAGGAGCTCCGCTCACTGTCTCTCCAGAGCGAGGGGGAGCTTAAACGCTCGCAGCTACCTATGGATGCTACAAGAGCCAATTTAGCAAGAGAAGAGGAAGAAAGAAGGTATGACCTCTGCCTTCATTTACTCCCTCAGAGAGACGAGGAGCGGGAGTGAGGGATCAGTTGGGAGGATGAATAAAAAGGCAAGGGTTGAGTAATGGGGAAGACACTTCCAATTGTTCAAAGGAAGGGAGAGGCAGAGGTGGGAGAGAGGAGACGGAGTCTGTACATGTTCTGTTGTCAATGTGTCTTGTAAACTAAGGCAGGAATGCATAATGGAAGTCTAAATGAGAATGAACTGTCAGTTAGAGAGGAGGGAAAAGGAGAGGAAGGGGCGGAGAGGTCAAGGTAGAAAGGAAGACATGACATCTCCGAGCTAACAGGTGGAGGTAAATATTGAGATATTTTTGGCATCGTCACAAAGACAAATCGTTGGAGCCACCTCTTGTTTTCAGTGTGGTGGAGTTCAAAGGATTACTTTTGGAAGTGGGGTCGGGAAGAGCATCAACTTTATTGGGACAAATTGGTGATGAAGATTTAAATTAGTGGAGATTGACATTTTTCTTTGGAAAATGCCAAATATTTGTGAATAAATTAACATATTCACAAATGTCCTCCCAGAGTTAAAGTTGTGAAAGGACGATTCATTTAAGAGCTTTTCAACCTTTAATGTGACCTATAATAAAACTGAAAAAAATGACACAAAATAAGGTTCTGCCTCTGGTTAAGTCACTCTTAGCTTGATGTAAGCTTTTGGTCACTGTCCTGTTTAAAAATGTAGTTGCTTTTCATCCTCTGGATTACAACCGAGGTTTCCTACCTGGTTTTGATTATTATGTAATCACAATTTTCTTCAGCATGAAAGAAAAGCTGAAAATTATTTTGATCTACAATAAATAATGGCAGATAGGTACTGAAGATTTTTTTTTTTTTTTTTTGCTTTGCTCAGATTATTGATCACATTAAAGGTGAAAAAAATCAGATTTATTTTGATCGTCTTCTGTTTAGATCAGAGGTATGCAGAATTTATGCGAGAGTGGAATGTAAACAATGACGAGGATAGTTAAATCCCAAGAGCCTAACATGAATTTGAAGCCAAATAATTACAATTATAGCACAACTGACCAACATCCTTTAAATCAAATGGAAATGCAGGGCACCAAAGGGAAAGGGATGTCTATGAAGTATTCATATCAAAGAGATTTGTCCCATCCTCTACATGTAAACTTGAAAAGCTACCCTGAAAAAAGGAAATGTTAGGCAGAGGTGAAACATCAAACACAATTTTTACCCACTCTGCAAAGCCGTCACTTTACATACTAAGTGAATGGCGTGCTGCAGCAAGCAGACAATGCAGGGGTTTGGCTGTATGTCGAAATGCAGTGATAAAAATGTAGGAAGCAGCAAGCAGATGCATATGAATCTCATTTCCAACATCTAACGTGGCAAAGGGGCACAGAATGCCGGGGAACATGAAGCTGACGTCCTTCGAGGGAGAGTTTGTGGCGCCGCATCTCGTTTCTCAACTCCTTTTTTTTGACGCTCGGTGCTCAACCATTTGATTAAAACAAAACAGTCACAGGTGACACTCGCACACAAACACCCACACACAGTTTAACCTTGCTTTCACATCCTCGCTATCCTTGTGTTTATCTCACAACAGCACACGTGCGGCGTCGCTTCAGATGGAATCTGCAGTGCAATTACACAAGCCAACCACCGAGATGAAAAACCCGCTCATGGATACATTTTCAATTATTCAGGGAATACATTTCAGTCGGCTCTCAGATGCTGGAAAAAAGTTATTATATAATCAATACACTCTATAAGATCATTAATATTTGATGCCACAAAAGTGCTTCCCGTCTCCTTGGGCTTCCGGCCAGTGGGATCTGGGCACCGGCGTCAAAATAGGACAAGCTTTCTCCGCCTACAGCGGAGAAACGTTTGCTTTCCTCTAATATTTGAAAAACTGCCTCACTTAGTCACCTGGAGCGCATTTAGACTAAAATTTAACATGGTCATGATTGAGAGAAAGTCTGCCTTCCTTCCTTCCAGCGCGGTCAGTGTTGTCACTACTCGTCTGCTTTAAGTCAATAAAACTACCATTTTATTATTGCTGGCCTGGTGCAAGCTTACCTCCACCCCCCTTTTCTCCTACAGAGCTAAGACAATCAATTTACCCTGACTCGGCCAGGGTAGATGGAGGCAGGAGAGACTGCAGAGCAGACGCTGGGATGCAGGATGACTTCACAGATAGACGCACTGCCTGGCAGCTACAATATGGAGCCAGTATTCAACTAATCTGAGTTGATAGACTTTGTCTCCCAATCTTGCCCGAGGTTTTATTTGTGTGTTTTCATCAGTTTTTAATTAAACCTTGATCCTACATTTATTGCAGGTGCAGCGATAGCAGAAAGCACGCTTCCCCTTCTCTCTCTCTCTCTGTCTGCGCCCCAAAGCCGATACCCGCTCTCCTTCAGAGAAAGTGACTCTGAATTGGAGTTCCTATCAAACCGACTGAGACACAAAGAGATTAATACGACTTTACTATCTCAGTTCCTCGGCCGGTCGAGTTGCGTGTAATGCTCTCTGCGCTATTGATTTTTATATTTCTCTCTCCTCTTCCTGGCCGTCTCTCCCTCTCGCCATCGCTCCACCTCCACCAGCCTCTTCCGAGCCTCTGAAATGTCCTGCGGGTCAGACGGATGCTGGGCCGGATCAATCAGGAAAAGTAATCTGGGACGCCTCATGCACGCAAGCAGACACACACACATCACAGGTACTGACACAAACACACGCTCTTCCTGTGATGCTCTCTGGCCTGCCTGCCTCCACTCCCATCGATCTGCATCTACTTTACCAAATGGATTCTTCTCCTCTTCTATCCTCCTCCACCTCTGTTCTCCCTGTGTGACTCAGAATAATAAATGTTCCAGACTGCGCAAGATGTGTATGTAAGCAATTTTTCATTTAACTTTGGCTTGACTTTTTTCCCCCCCTCTCCTTCTCCCTCCTCCCTTCTATTTCTTTTTTCCTTTTTGTGATGTTTCAGTCGTTTATCGGGATCGATCCAGTTTTCTCAAACACCGCCTTGCAGTTCTCGGTAATAGTTGCATGCTTGTGTGAGGTCAAATGTCATGATAAACTGAGCCCTAAATTACATCAGGCATCCTAAACAGAATCTAAATTTACCGAGGTACTACAGATGTTGACATTATTTATTGTGCTTTTTTGAACTAAAGTTCCAGAGTTCTCAACGTGCCATGTTCATTTTAAAATATCAACTACAAAAACGTGAATTTATGCCAGATATTTCCGCAGAGGATGGTCTGTGATTATGAAACCTCAAAAAATAGGAAGGGAGGAAAGAAGGAAGGAAGAAAAAAAGAAAGGAGGGGAAGTTAATCAAGCAAGGAAATAAGGACACGTGGAATGGAGGAACAAAATCTTAAGGAAGGTAGATAAGTAAGGGTAGGCACTGAGTGCTTGAAATTTTGCCCAATTTCCATTCTGCACTTTAACTTTTAATACGCAAGTTTTGCTACCCACTTTAACAAGACATAGCTTAGCTTCAAAGCAATATTTTATTACTTTCTAAAGAGGCTCCTCGCTTATTTTGGTTTCATCAGGGGACATTATCTGTCAGTTTTTTAAAGAATCAGCTGC
The DNA here is from genome assembly GCF_001443285.1 of Poecilia latipinna. Lineage (NCBI taxonomy): Eukaryota > Metazoa > Chordata > Actinopteri > Cyprinodontiformes > Poeciliidae > Poecilia > Poecilia latipinna. Next base: position 124,716 of record NW_015113669.1, on the reverse strand, counting down.
TTCTATCATGAATCACAATCTAAAACAATAAAAGTGTGCCGTTAAATAAAATCCTCGTAAAATAAATTTACCGTTGAGTAGGAACTCACTTTTTGACAGATATGAAATCGAATGAGGAAGCAATGGGGAGCCCGAATTGGCAAAGGGGTGAACTTACCCATAAGTATTATCGGCAGGCTCACACCAGCGTCAGTGTAAGAAACATGCACAGCTCAACCCCTTACAGATGTCAATTTCATACTTATAGATTGTAATTTTGTTCTTTTCTGCTATTTAAAACCTGCAAACTAACAATTTCCTACTCGTGCACCATTTTTCCAGTTATGGAAATTGCCATTTATTTAGCCTCTGATGCCTATTTGACATCAGTTGACTTACAAAATGTGATACAGATCATGACTCCTGATCAAACGTAAGTGATTGAAAGTCACCTTTTTGCTGGTAGTTTTAATTTACGGGAGTGTGGTAAGCATTTTTTTTCTACACTACACTGTAGAAAAAAATGTACAGGAGGTATTAATATGTCCCTCCTGCATATTAATTCTGCAGGAGGTATGGATAAGAAACATCCTGCAGTACACGGCATCATTCCCTGAAAAGTCAAGAATGAAACAACTGAAACTTCTAGTGCAAAATGAGCAGCATGCATTTTTTCTTTTTACAGAATTCAAGATGGATAACCATTAGCAGTTCTGTAGTAAATACATTTAACTCTTATTATTTTTTCTTGGAACCAAGACAATAACTAAAGGTGGTTGAAGTAAATACTGACAAATTTTAATGGCTGCTGCAAGTTTTCCACCCATGCTGAGAACTAAAAAACATACTCCCTCGTGGGCAGTCAAATCAAAGAGCATCCGATGCTTTAAGCACAATGACCAGTCGTTCTGTATATATATTGTTAAGAGCCACATTATGTCTGTCGCACACACACACATTAAAGCCTCCACTGCTCAGCCAAACTGTAGGCGGAACTGGAGCCATTTGTCCACTGGCTGAATCCCAACTCTGCACCAACGCAGGCAGAAAATTGTTGAGCATCTTGACTCTAGAGATGACACTTCAATTTGTGCAGCTCCAGTGACTGGTGCTCTGCAGTTCCTCCCCTGTGGGGGTGTGAGATCAGCTGGACACCTGCCTGGCCGCTTGGCCGGAGCCCGGAGCACAACAGGGACTGGGCCTTGGAATGAAAGGCCTGGCCTTGCCCGTCAGCCCGATCCCTGTCCCTGAGCCCCTCAGCCCTGGCCTTGGCCTGGCCTCTTCGGCCCTCATCACTGTTCCTCTAGCTTCACTCGTGTGCCAGTAACAGTCCCTCACCCTCCCCTCTTTACTCCTAATTCCAGATTCAACTGTCAGCTGTGGCGCCATTCCTCCTCTCAGACATTAAATCCCCATCAACAGCTTGCCAGCCTTTGTCTCACTTCTTGCCGCTGCAGCTTGCACCTCGACTTCCAGCACAAGCCGAATCAGTAAGATGTCTTTGCTGTGAATCAGTGTCTGTCCTGTTGTAATCCAGGGGTGTGACGAATGACAGTGGTCGGCCCAGGCGCTAAAGACATTTTGTGGATTAAAGAGGCTAAATCATTGTCCCCTTCCGCACTTTACCCGCTCTAATTAAATTTAAATATGGGCAAAGGTTTTAGTGGAGATGGTATCTTGTGTCTGAGCAGAGCTGCAAAATACATAGCAAATGCACAGCAATCACACTTATCAGTGTGTGCAATACTAATATCGCAAAGGACAATTTGAAATACAAAATGTCACCAATTATATTCCAAACGTCATGAACTGACAATATGCATCACACTACCCTGTCTGATGCATCCTTACTATGGTGCATACATCTGACAAAAGTGACAGAGACTGATAGAGGTCCAGATCCTAAACATCAAAGTAAAAAAATACAAAGAGAGGAGTGATAAATAAAATATATAAAAATAAACCAACTCAACAATTATATTTAGGGCTTAATGAGCTTATTTCATGACTTAAGGCCATTTTTATTTAAATTTAACACCCAGGTGAATTACAAAAAGTAACCAGATGACTACTTAATGTCTTAAGTAGAATAAAAAATATAACTCTGTTCTGTTTTTCATTATTCTGATGAGTTCCAATCAACTATTAAATGCTGGTCTTCAAGCCAAACCTAGTAAAAAAAAAAAAAAAAAACAACTAAAGTTTGAATAACAAAATTTTAATTGCAAGCAATTTCAAGCTATTTTTTAAGAAGAAAAATCTTTCTGTAAAAGGCATCCTAATATCTGCCTCTTTTGCACTGATTAGGGATTCTGATTACTGGTTTTGTTTGAGATCTGATCTGCCGATTCCAACCAATCCATGAGTTCTTTTCAATGGGTGACAAATAAAACAAACAAACAGAAAAAATGCTTCAGATAGATTCAGATGTTATTAATTCAACAGAAAAAAAGAATAATGTATAAAAGTATATGTCCTAACCTTCTTCTCTTTTTTATTATTGATGTGCAACAATTGTGGAACTTCTATCAAAGTATTTAATTAATAAGAAAATCTCTTTATTTTAAATATCTGGCCTACTGATGACCACTTGGGGACAATCAAAGGAATATTGGCCTACTTTGATATTTTGACTGAATGATGGATGCATATCTAATAATTTATTAGGTTAATCACAAGAAAAACTTGATGGACAAATCGATAATAAACATGTAATAATTTAAGACATAATTAAATTAACAGTAAGACCGAGCCTAAAATTAAGAATATTAAACAAAGGACTTTTCAAAGTTTTTGAGTCCTTGCAGAAATGCATCAAAAACAAATAACTTTGTAATATCCTGATCTCTAAGCAAGATGTATGATGAACAAGCAAAGCAAATAAGAGAGCAGATTTTAAACTGTGAGACGGGTGTGCTGATCGCATCAGAGACGCAATTTTCTATCATTTTAAAATAAAACCAGGTTTTCCATCTTTCCTCATTAACCAGAACACAAAACAAACATTTGCTAAACCTCCACTAAGATGAGGTGACATTTACTGTAACTGTTCTTTAAATAAACACAGCGTATGGAACAGGCCTGCGCCACTGCGAGACGCACTTTAGTGAACAGCAAGCACTTTTCTCCAGTGCTCATTTCTGTGTTGCGCTGAAGTTGCTTTTAGTTATAAGCTGGGGCACTGTGTGGAGGATGTAAGGAAAAACAGCCTGCGAGGCTGGGCAGGGCGATCCGACTGAGTCAGCAGCATCGTGTGTCATGACAGAGGACACCGCTTCCACAAACGGCATGCAGGTGAATGGGGCTGTGCACCTGCGCAGGCAATCAGCCGTTAAGAGCGAAGCTGCACCCCTATCTTCAGTAAAAAAAAAAACGCACTAAGATGCGCTGCTGCACATTATGCACATGTGTGAGTATATGTTCACAGTTGCAGCGTCCCGCTGCATGTTTTGGGTCAGAAATAAGCAATTCAGCAGGGTCGTGCTATTCCAGCCAACTACAAACATCCACACATTGCTTAAGCCTGCAGTTATGCTCATTTTGTTGGCAGGCTTAACAATCCCTAAAGGCGACCAGAGCAGAAACAGAAACTTCTAGCTCCTCTGATTGAACTTAATTTTCAGCATAACACACAGTAGGAGTTCTAATTAAAACTGCTTTGAGGCTGGAAGTGGTGTATTGGATTTGTTGAAACAGTTATTTTTATTTATTTA
>NW_015113669.1:86062-119284 GCF_001443285.1 Poecilia latipinna | reverse complement strand
AGGCATCCTAATATCTGCCTCTTTTGCACTGATTAGGGATTCTGATTACTGGTTTTGTTTGAGATCTGATCTGCCGATTCCAACCAATCCATGAGTTCTTTTCAATGGGTGACAAATAAAACAAACAAACAGAAAAAATGCTTCAGATAGATTCAGATGTTATTAATTCAACAGAAAAAAAGAATAATGTATAAAAGTATATGTCCTAACCTTCTTCTCTTTTTTATTATTGATGTGCAACAATTGTGGAACTTCTATCAAAGTATTTAATTAATAAGAAAATCTCTTTATTTTAAATATCTGGCCTACTGATGACCACTTGGGGACAATCAAAGGAATATTGGCCTACTTTGATATTTTGACTGAATGATGGATGCATATCTAATAATTTATTAGGTTAATCACAAGAAAAACTTGATGGACAAATCGATAATAAACATGTAATAATTTAAGACATAATTAAATTAACAGTAAGACCGAGCCTAAAATTAAGAATATTAAACAAAGGACTTTTCAAAGTTTTTGAGTCCTTGCAGAAATGCATCAAAAACAAATAACTTTGTAATATCCTGATCTCTAAGCAAGATGTATGATGAACAAGCAAAGCAAATAAGAGAGCAGATTTTAAACTGTGAGACGGGTGTGCTGATCGCATCAGAGACGCAATTTTCTATCATTTTAAAATAAAACCAGGTTTTCCATCTTTCCTCATTAACCAGAACACAAAACAAACATTTGCTAAACCTCCACTAAGATGAGGTGACATTTACTGTAACTGTTCTTTAAATAAACACAGCGTATGGAACAGGCCTGCGCCACTGCGAGACGCACTTTAGTGAACAGCAAGCACTTTTCTCCAGTGCTCATTTCTGTGTTGCGCTGAAGTTGCTTTTAGTTATAAGCTGGGGCACTGTGTGGAGGATGTAAGGAAAAACAGCCTGCGAGGCTGGGCAGGGCGATCCGACTGAGTCAGCAGCATCGTGTGTCATGACAGAGGACACCGCTTCCACAAACGGCATGCAGGTGAATGGGGCTGTGCACCTGCGCAGGCAATCAGCCGTTAAGAGCGAAGCTGCACCCCTATCTTCAGTAAAAAAAAAAACGCACCAAGATGCGCTGCTGCACATTATGCACATGTGTGAGTATATGTTCACAGTTGCAGCGTCCCGCTGCATGTTTTGGGTCAGAAATAAGCAATTCAGCAGGGTCGTGCTATTCCAGCCAACTACAAACATCCACACATTGCTTAAGCCTGCAGTTATGCTCATTTTGTTGGCAGGCTTAACAATCCCTAAAGGCGACCAGAGCAGAAACAGAAACTTCTAGCTCCTCTGATTGAACTTAATTTTCAGCATAACACACAGTAGGAGTTCTAATTAAAACTGCTTTGAGGCTGGAAGTGGTGTATTGGATTTGTTGAAACAGTTATTTTTATTTATTTATTTATTTTAAAAAAAGAAGAAGCTCCAAACAGCCTGAAGGTACACGATAAGAACAATACCTACAGCCCAGCTCTACTTCTTTAGAGGACGAGAGTACGGCAGGAGCACATGTCTGGCTGCTTAGCAGAAACAGAGCTCTACCTAATCTAATCACTGCTCCACCATCAGACACATCCTGATTGTGTGTCTGTTGGTGTGTGTGTGTGTCTGCCCTGCAGCAAAGGCATAGAGCTGCAGCACATAGACATTAGCTGACCATTGTACTCAAGAATTCATTTCACAGCCTTGGGTATTGTGCGAGTGTCTGTTCGTCTGTGCAGCAGTGTGTCGGTATAATCTGCTTATTGGTTTCCCTCTGAACCGGAGCTTAAATAATCTAATAGCTGCAAGGGAAAGAGGACAGCCGTCCGTCATCTGTCTTAATGACTTAAAAGTTTGATGGAGGCAATGAATAACTCAAAACTACATGTAGCTGCAGAGAAAGCAAATGCTTTACCAACAGCGCAACAAGCTGAGCGTTTTAACTCCCTTCCTATTTCAAATCACTTGGAAGTAATGTTCTTCTTTCAAGTGACGTGATGATGCATCAGATATTCTAATCATAGTTGGCTTGAACGAACGAGTACGTTTTGAAAACTATAGGATTGCAGCCCTGTAAAGCTGAAAGCAAAGACTCACATTTTATGATTTTATTGTAGCAAATAGGGTGACCGAGAGTCTCCAATGCAGATCATCGCCGGAAATTATGCTTCATGACAGAGGTCGTCTCAAAAGAATGAAAGCTTTTTTGTACTTTATATTTTACTGGTGAAAGTCTTGCTCTCTCTTACTGTGTTTCAGCGTGAAACAATCCTAGAAAAGTCTCAGTGTGTCATAGGAAATACAGTTTTCTTTTGAATAGCTTCTCTGGACTTAAACATCCCGCTGATGTTGAAAATAAATGATTTTGAGTGTTCATTTCTGAGCAACAGTGGGGTCTTCGTTGCATTACTAACTCAAACCCCAGTAATTGATACAAAGTTTGCATCTTGAAGACACAAAGGCAATGTTGTTTTTTAATTAATATTTTATTAACCAAATGAACAATATACTAATATATACTATATTTTATTGAAACAAAGTAGTCTGATTTTTGTATAAACGAGATGTGTAAAAATAATTTCAGATCTGAAACAAAAAGTATTTTGCGTGTTGCACTTATTTGAATGAAATAAACAAAAACTTTTGGTTTGATTATTTTAAAATTTCTTATTCTATCCAAAAAAAATAATAATTCTTTGCAACAAAAATGCCATATAGCTCACTCTGTCTAAAAACACATTTTCTATTTAACCAAGCTTAAAAAAAATTCTAGATCCAAGACTTATTTTCAGTAATATTACCTTGACTTTTGTTATCCTTTTAATAAAGAATTTAAACTTAAAGCAGAAAACGTAAACAAGGTTGATAAAAACAAATACTTTTGCTTGATGTTTAACACTTTAATAAGTCAGATACGTTTTCAGATGATCATTTTCTTCAAAAGTGTGTCTGCATTCAACGCCTGCGGTGAAACAAAGGTCCCCTTAAAAGCCGCCTTTCCCAGGTTCCTACGGATTCCACTTATTGTTCAACGTTCACATTTCTGATTGTAAGAGCTTCACATTAAGTCGCATCAAGTTTGAATTCTCACAGAAAAACAGATTCTGCGACAACAGGAAAGAAACAGTGAGAAACAAGAGCCTACAAAAGATGAAGGAAGTGCGCAGCTAGCAGCCGCGGCCTGTGGCAGACCAGCTAAACCATTAAGAGTGGCATGTATTCAAATGAGCAGATAAATCCCCCCTGCTGCTGTATAGTGCAGAGTAATTGAAAATGCCCACAGGAGGCAATCTCTGCTCATATACTGTGGCGTATGCCATGGTGACAACACAGAAAGGTGGTGGCTGATTGCTATAAAATAAAAAATAAAAAAAGTCGTACAACAGTGTGCGAGTCTGACAGCGAAAGCACAAGAGCCTTGAGACACAGTGCGTTTCTCTCTATTTTTCTCATTTTCTCCATCCCTGTCTTTTTGTCCTCTACCCCAAATATCAATTTAACAGGTGCTGATCATGCCTGCTGGTGACGTTTATCTGAGGCGATAAGCGCAGGATGTCACTTTTCCTGAATTTCCATCTTCATTTCCATGTGGCGGACGAGACGCAACCCTCACAACTGGAAGTGGATATGAACCGATTGTTAATATTCCACTTTCCTCTCAGAATAGGCTCCACAACAATAAATATTCTCTGTTGTCTGATAACCACACAAACAACCCGTGATCGTAGACTGTATTAGAGAGGCGGAGGCTTTTTGATACAGTAGGGTTTTCATCTTAAATTGAGTCAGCTCCAGGATTACGATCCTTATGCTGGGCGGACCCGTCTTTATCAGTCGTCGACCATAGTTTGACCTTTCATATCACTCCTACTGCTGTCACAGTCATAAACCTCTGCCATGATTTTAAATAGTACTTATTATAATTGTATTAAACCCTAGAAGTTTGTCGGCGACAGGAAATTAGACAAGCATAGCCCAGCATATAATAAAACAATGGAAAAGGAATATCATTTTGTAAAAAAAATAAAAAATAATAATCTGCATATTTTATTTTTGTTAAATAATAAAAAGCCTGAGTCCATCAGTCTGAGAGCTCATCAGAAACTTTTTCGACATCATAATGTTAGAACTTTTTCTCTCATTTTGAAATGGTCTGAAAGCAGGAAAGATCGTCACAGCTGAGTTTTCCCTAAGTCATGATCTTTTTGACACATAGGCTCTGCATTACCGTCGGTAAAATAAGACTGAATTTCCGACAAGCAGTTCCCTAAATCATGATGCAAATCTGACCGGCAACCTGCCACAGGTATTTCCCACGTGTCTGTCACTGTCTTGACCATGATGGATAAATCTCACAAACCTTCTCCCCACTCCACACAAATCTGCGTACATGTTTTTCACACCACACCCCCCTGCTCACATTATTTATAATTATCAAATGACTGTGTACTGCAGTTTACATTATTTACAATGCTTGACTCAGGACTTACTGTAAATATTGATCTATGCCCTTGACTTGTGACATCTTCCTCTGGAGCGATACAGTGCAGCTACATTTATTTTTACATCACTGGAACGCCATAGACACGCTTGTGATAAAGTAGTTATGTGTGTTAAAGTTTCATGTACACTTTTCATCAGTATTTGGTACGTGTGCCAAACATAGCAGGATCTTTGACGTTACAGCCTCGCCCCGTCGTCCAAGCTCTCCAGTGCTGGTCTTACAAGGGCGGCGGCCACAGGTTGGGAACCACGGCTTTCAAGAAGCAGTGATCACAGCTGATGAACTAAAACAACATGCAAGAATAAAAGCTTTTCAAATGAATAAATCCCATCATTTTTTCATCTTTACTTGAAACTACTTGACATCTAGTTGTACTACACTCTTTCTTCAATTATCGCCAACATTGAAGTTGCGCAAGAATCGAATGTCTAAATTCACAAACTTCTTAAAGTCGCCCACAAAAAAATGTCTGCATCTTGATAGCTTCTATGTAAAAATGTTCTTGGAGTTCATTTTTAAATATAAAATACTAAAGTTCACCATGAAATAAGGAAGGAAAGAAGAAGAGCAACGAGGGAAAGACAAAAGAAGAAAGGCTGCAGGGAGGAAAGGAAGGAAGGGGAAACGGAAGACAGGAAAGATGGACAAATACAAATATTTTTCCAAACTCATGTTTTCTTTTTCCATGATTATCCAGACACGGAATACTGAAATTCAGTATCCTGGTCAATGTGCTTGGATAAGATGGTTTAGGTCATTTTTTTTTTCTACACACCAACTACTGATACTACATAGAAGAGAAAACACTGCAAGCTTTCTTTGTAGGCCCAGATGTGTCTACCAACCACGATGCTGCCATTTTGTAGCATGTTCAGTTGCATGCCGAATCTATAATTTATCCAGCTACAGAAACGCATGAATGTTTAATACGTCAGAGGCGGCAAGAGCCTGTCAAATGCATGACCTTGAAACGTCCTTTAAAACATCACAAGGCAGCAGCGCCGGGGCCAGTTAAGCTGCCAACGCCAAACAACAGGCAACACGACACGGCGGAGCTCTGACTCGTACTTGTACACACAATTCCTGTCTGTCTGCTCATCCTCTGCGCTGCTTCCTTCCCCCCCCCCCCCCCCTCCACCACTTCACACCCCGCCCTGCTCACTTTTTCTCTCTTTTTTTTTTTTTCCAGGGATGCAAAATGCAGATGAGAGGAGTCAGCCGTTTGTGCACAGTCTCGGGAGAAACTGCCAGTCAAATCCGAACATCTGTATGAATACCAAAATGCGCAGGGTACAGTCGAGGATGCTAGAAAGAGAGCGGGAAGGAGGAGGGGGAGACGGAAGAGATGAGTGGATTGAGAAGAGTGAGAGGAAAAGTAGATAGGAAAGCTAGTGTTCCTCTTCCTTTATGTGTTTTTGACTGAACAAAGAGATACAGACACATTCCTTCCCCCGTATTTTCCATCAGGATATTTATTCTAAAAAGCAGCACTGCACAACAAGGGCTCGGTCCTGTGTTTGCTAGTGGGCTGAGGCGCTAACACTCCCCAGCTGATTATGTGTCTGTCTGTAGCAGTTTGAGCTGCTGCCAAAGGAATTAGGTCTAGTATTTGTGAATGCTGCTCCCCTCGCAGCAGAATGCCTCGCCGTGCCTCTCAGATTTCGAGCATTTTTAAAAGAGAGCGAGGAAGAGAGCGAGAGAGAGAAAAAGAGAAAAAAAAAACATTTTAAATAAATGAAGAAAATCACTGTGGAAGCCTATTAAATTTTTAACGTAACCATTTTGTGAGTCTTCATGTGTGTTTAGGGTTCACACAAAAGGAATATTTAAAAACCAAAGCGTGCTAATTGGGACAGGAGATTTTTTTTTTCTCTCTTCAGCAACGTCTTATTCAAACAGGCTTTGGGCTCATTAACTGCTTCCATCCAGCTTTTGTTTGAAGGAAAGTGGAAAAGACATTTGAAGATAAATAATATTTTGCAATATCTACACTGACACTGTGGTGCTAAAACGCTGCTGATAGGCATTATGTGCTCATAAAATTAGCTAAAGCTTGCTCAAAGTTTGAGCGCAGAGATGAAATAACCTCAGTAGATCGGCCATATTTTGGAAAATGCAATTTGCTATAGTAGTTGAATTTTTAAACACAAATTACACATATTACTAATGGGATACGCCATGCAAGATTAACATGTATTTTCAGTAAAATAATAATAATAATTATCCAGCCTTATATCGTGGCAATTATTTAATCATCAAATGAACTAGTTTAAACATTAATGTACATTAGATGTCGATGACTGTGCGTCAGTGTGGGACAAACATGATCACGGACACATTTACTTTGATCCTTCTTAGGATTTTTAAAAGCCACCAAAGGAGATGCAGCATTTCCATTCATCCTTGCATAACTTTATCGTCCATATTAGACATAATCCAACTAACTGACACAGGAGTTATCGTTGTCGCTATCTATAATCCGCTGTAAAGCTCTGCACAGTTAGTCGTCATTGGTAACACACCGCAGACAGACTACTGCCCACATATGTCGGCTCCAATGAGTCCTTCAAACAAAGTCACTGTCCTACACATCCAGCTACAGAGACAGTATTTATAACAACCACACCAATAACACAAAAGCACAAACTCACCCAATGTGACCATTTAAGCCCATTTAAAAGTCGGTGCTCTTCACTCAAAGTAGAAGATTTCTCGGAGCGGGTGTTTACCACTTGTCCTTGTCTGAGATGCACTTAGTGAAAGTCAGGAAGACAACTATTCTGCATGTTGATGAAATATTATCTTTGCTGCTGTCTGTGTGTTGTGCATTAAGTCGAATCGACAAAGTTGATTTTGACAAGAAACGTCCACCCTTAAATACTAGCCACTTTTCATCTCTGCTGGTTTTTGTGAATTACAATTGAAGTTGGCCAAACACCATTCTATGATTTCCCCGGAACAGATAATAAACCCTGCAGCAGTCTGAGAGGAGAGGCTTAGAGTTAAGTAAGGAGTTTCTCATCTTGAAATTAGTGTTGGAAAGCAGAGCGCTTGGCTACATGGATTGCAAGTTAGTTTTATTATTATCACCAGATTTGACATGGCGATGAGGGAGATTTGCTGCTTTAACCACCTTAAGACATACAATTCTAAATGAAACGTAAAAATTAAAAGAACTAATAAAAAGGGATTTTCAATTCACAGATTGATTAGAGAAAACTTGTGCTATAATCCATTTTGTTATTGTTCACTTAGTGGCAGAGCCCTGGGTTTATGTAGATCTCACCTGGGGCCTTTCTTTGTTTTCATGCATTAATTTAAAAGTGAGGAAAGCACCTCCTGACCTGCACTGATCAAAGATGATCATGGAATAATTGGCCAATCTGAATTTCTGGCTGTTTAACTGGTAGATAACAAAAAAAAAAAAAAAATCAATCAATTCTTTATGACGTCTCAAATCACCTTCATTGCTCCTAAAATCAATACTCACCTTTGAAACACAAATGTCTACTGCTACCTGGTATGTTTTTATGTGGGGTAACATTTAAATCTCTCAACAGCACACAGTCTGTGGGCAGCAGCTAATAAATTCCTAACACACCCCATCTTATTAGTTCTGATGTGTAACCTTGGAGCACATGATGTTATGGCTGAGGGTAGTATAGTCAAAGCACACTTGTGTGTATACATTTAAATAAATATATAAATAAATATTACACAAACTCACACTACTGGGTCCTATCAGTCTTCCTGATGCACGTTCATTAAAGCATTTAAGACCAATGAACATTTCCTTTGTTTCCCCCTTATCTCTTCCACTCTTGATCCATATCCTGTTTTAACTCTTATTTCTGCCAAACACTGCACACTCTCACTGATGTAATCTTTAGATACAGCCTACACATTACATACAGTGTTCTTACATCAGTCTTATGTTCCTTTGCATGCTGACATAAGGCTGAAGGCCTCAATGTTTCATAACTAAGTCAGCCCGAAAGGAATTGCCTTCATTTCGGTTAGCATTTCGATGGCATTTCACTAACAGTAGCATGTGCACAAATATTATTCATTGGACAGTAAAAGTCAGCCACCCATCATGAAAACAAATGGACGCACACACGATTCCAAACAATACTATTGAGTGCATTCAGAGAGAAACGAGGTTTTCTATTACAGGTCAAAAATACAGGAAGATAAATGGTTGCTGGTTTTTATTAGAGAGCCTGTCACTCGGCGGCCAGGATGGAATGGATGGATAGATAGATGTGACGATGAGTCTGAGGATGGTGAGCGAAGCTGATAAAGTCCTCATGCTGGCAGTAGAAATGGGCTGGTTACCAATACCAAGGTTTTAAAAAGCCACAAAAATTTTTCAACAAATTGTTTAAAGCTTTTTTTTACTGAGAGGCTGGAGAAGGTGCTGCACAGATCAGTTTTCTCTACATGAACTGAGCACAGAGTAATGCGATATTGCCCCTCCTGCACTTACTGCTGCACACTGCTGGCCAGCAGGTTTTGAAAAAAAAAACGGCTACTGCACTTCTGCTTCCTGCTTTGAAACATGTCAGGGTGTGCTACTCAGGAGGTGACACCCATCACTCTTACTAGGCCGGCACAATGTAACAAACCACTCAATTGCTGGAATATTGTTCACTGTTGTGATGATGTTATCAACTGTGGCTAACACAAGTTTTTCTCTCTCTCTGATATTTGACAATCGCAATGTTAAACTCCTCTGCACGAGTTTTAGTGTCCCACGATCATTTACACCAGGTGAGCATCAAGGGTAGAAAAAAAGTGTAAAAAAAATTGGATGAATATTTTAACTGAGATGCGGAATGAATGCACAAAACCTCAAATATTATATTCAATCCAGTTGAATGCTCTTGCATGAATACTGTCCTGGACGAGCCACTTTGCACCAAAGAATGTTATAAGAGATTTGTTTATCTAACTTTAGAAAGCAAACCACTATTTTTCTTTTAAGGTTTTACAATCCCAAATTGCGTGTGGTATGACAATGCATTAAGGTTTAAATGCAATTTAAGGTTGTCTTGATGTCTAGAGGAGAGGATATTTTTGTGTTTTCACAAAAACAAAACATTTAACAAATCTCAAACGGTGATGTAAAGAATATGTTGAACTGTAGATTAAAAAGCAACACAAAACAGTGATTTGGCCACTTATTTTGGTCCTGATTTGGACACTAGATGCTGATACCAACTTTAGTTTGAAAACCAGCAGTCTGTTACAGCCATGTGTTGAATGCATGGACATAGAAAACTATTTTAGAGCACTGTTGCCAATCCTCCCAATTTTATTCACTACCAGACCTTTGTGAATGTGATATTGTAAGTATTATTGTTGCAACAATGGCAGTGATTTGATGTGTTGTGCAGTACCAACTCTTCTAAATGTTATGATGTCTCGCACAAGAGACAACCCAACTGATAAAACTAGCTAACATCAGGTTGTTTGTACACCCAGTGTTACTATGCAGATAGTGGGACAGTAAAAGTTAGAATACTCTAAAGAAGAAGCATATTTACTTCACAAGGAAACGCTGACAAACTTTGTCAGTATGTCTTTTTTGCTAAATGTCATGTTTTAAAATCAAAATGTTACAGATTACGTTATTCTAACTAAACTAATGAATGTGTTATAATATCTTAGAAGCCATATAAGGTGCACTCATGCTTTTTAGTTAAAAAAAACATGGTATTTTACTAAATGTTACCCTACCAGCCCAAGCCTACTGCCCAGTAGTCATGCAAACATGTTAACTTATTACTAAAAACACAGAAAACTTGAGGGCAGTCAGTGGATGTTCAAAATTCCTGCATATCTATTCGGTATTCCTTCCTCTGCATAGGCAAACAAACTCCTACTGTGTGCACATTGCCTTTCTTTGCAGCATGCAATACTTTGGATGCACTTTCTCTCACATGTTTAAATCCACCCAGATTTTTTATTTTTTTTTAAACAAATGTACAGTCCACTCTGCTGCAGGGAAAAATCCTTCTTGCTGCAGAGTTGTACAAAGGCAGCAAAGCAGGGGGGGAGTGGGAGACACTTACAATCACGGTGTTAACATAAAATGGGTGCTATCTTCTAGTTAAACACATCCCTTCCCTTTTTTGTGTTTTCCCAGTTTCCCCATTCCTCTACACGCACCCACACAACTCCTATCATCAAAATTTTCTGCCTCCAGAATTTTGAGACTAACCCCCTGCTGCAATCGTCTTCGCTGCAAGAACCTCACACGCTGCATATGAAATAGTTGAACTGTGGCACTCCGTTGGCTGTGTATAAAACACAAGTACTATAGACGCTGACAATAAACGTATAAGTACAACCTGCGCTAGCTGAAGAGAAATGCTCAAAATGAATTGGCAGCCTTCCTTACCATCTTAAACCCATTCCACTCCATTTGGGAGATGCCAGCCGTTGTCTCACAGTCCCCTCTCTCCTCAGTTACATCAACGCCTCAGAAAGGAACCCCCCCCCCTTCCTACACTGTTTAACTCTCTCCCTGTCTTCTCTGAGACTGCCTCCTTATTTTTTTCACCTCCTCTTCTTCCTCTCCTTATCCTGAATCTTAGCTCACGGTGGAAGACTTCGCAGCTGAGCTGTGAGGAGCAGACATCGCCTTCATCCGCAGATGCTGTGAGGAGAATGATGAGTCTGGAGGAGAGCGCTGAGCTGCAGCAAGACACTCTCTCTCCCTCTCTTTCTCTCTCTCTCTCTCTCTTCCCAACCCTCCTTGCCCCCACACCCCTCCCTCACTACAACCTCCCGCCCAGTCGCCTGCTCAGCTGGACGGTCAGAGCCCGCCCTCTTCGCTCCGGCAGCTCTCTCTGAAAGCCTGTAATTGGCTTGTGGTGTTGCCCGTCACCTACCCCTCCCTTCAGCATTAACACCTTCGCTCTCTGGCTGGCTCTGAGCCCTCATCGGCACACGCCAACCTCTGGCTGCTTTGGCAGAGAAAAGGCTCTCTGAATCCCAGCAAAGCAATCAATCGGAGCTGAAGTCTGTGCTTGAGTGAACCGAGCAGAGCAGAGCGGAGTGATTGCAGCCTCAGGCGTTATGGTAATAGGATGCCTGTGCAGCACTGTGTATATAAATTAGCTATTACCGGGCACATGTTAAATCCTCTGTACATTACACTGCTGTAGTCACAAACCATATCTCTTCATTCTGCACTTCTTGTCTTTCAAAGACATAAAGACTTTGATCAAACAAACGGATTTGCGTTATTACAAAACAGCAAATTAAACTCTGTCTTCGTGTCAATTGTTTTAAGTTGCTCAGTAATAAAACGGCCCAAATAAATTCGGGATAAACATGATGCATGCATTGATAGGCTGATTGTTTCTGGTTTTGCTATTTTTCACTTTAAAAAAAAAAAAAGCAATGTGCATATTTGTCCAAGCAGCTTTAGTGACTTAATATACATATCCCCATTTTGTACCCACGCATTGCCACTTCATTCGGGACATATTTTCATAAATTATGCAAATAAATACAGGGGAGCCTCCAGAAAGTTTTCAAAGTGGCAGCCAGATGGGGGCCACTTTTAATATTGAGGTGAAACACCAAAATGAAATGCATTGTGTTATACAAATACGTACTGGGGTGGGCTCTACAGCAGGGGTGTCCAAAGTCGGTCCTCGAGCGGCATCCTGCATGTTTTAGTTCTTTCCTTGGTTTAGCACACCTGGATCAAATAATGGCTCATCAGAGGCCAAAGGAGAACATTGACTTGCTGAGGAGGTTGTTACTACCACTAGGGAGAGAACTAAAACATGCAGGATGCCGGCCCTCGAAGACCGACTTTGGACATCCCTGCTCTACAGTTTTATAATAAAATCAAGCAAAACTGAAGCTGTAATACGGTGACTGGATGAAAATGACTGTGTCCCCCACTCACCATGACTGTTATCAGTCAGCCAGCTGGTTGTAGGGAGCAAGATAAAAGTCCGTTCCCAGCCCACGAACTTAAAAAACAAAAACAAAAAATCTAGTAAAAAGCCGAGAGAGTGTTGGAGAAGATGAATGAAGTAAACTAAACAAAGCGTGGGAGCGGATGTCCATATAGCCCCGTCCTGTGATGTACAATAGGGAAAAAATATATAGAAGCGCTAACCAGAATCCACTTTTTCTCATGAAAGCTAATTAAGAAATGTCCAGCAAAGCTCTGTGATTGGCTCTGTGAGGAGGTGGGGATGCAGGGGTTGGTGCTCTGGGATGAGCTTGGAGGAGAATATGAGTAGGCAGTAGCGATGCATGATGTGAAGGGAGCAGCTATAACTATTTTTTATTTGTGTAAGTTGCTGTTTTTATGCATAAAATAGATGGGGTTTGGTCGTTTGGCTCCATGTAAATTTATTTATTCTTTATCACAGAAGTTGCATGGATTTATGCTCACTGTTGTTACTGTAACTCACGGGAAGCCTCTTCTTTCTTTTCACGAGTAATTCGTTCTGCGTCTTTTGTAAACCAAAATCTAGGACCAGTTCTGATTTGGCAGCCGACCTACTTTTCATGTTATTCCAATCCAGTTACTCTTTGAAAACTGTTTCTACTCCTATAAATAGAAAACCACGCTGACCTGTAAATGTTCTCTGTTCATTTAATTGAACTAATGCATTATGATAAAAAAAAAAATACTATCTTGAAGCCATTTTTTAAAGAAATCTTTCATAACTTGGGAACAAAGCTGCCTTTCACTGAAATCATCCACCTTCCCTTTATCCCATACAGACAGGAAGAGGGAGCTGTTACCTCCTTTTACACAGTTCTGCTCTTGGCTGAACCTTCAAATGTAGATTTGCTCACATGCATACACCCACAAGGTACTGAGACGTACGTCGCTTTATGTCATTTACATTACCAAATCATGGGAATTAAATTACACACCGGTTTACAAACAGATGCATTTAACCTAGAAAAGATATCAACAGGAACATATAGTCATCTGAGTTACATACAGAATTATGCAGGCATGGTGTCAATCACTAATGCCAAAGCAATAATCAATCAGAACATTTGCCAATACTGCCTTAATTCTGAATATTAACTTTTAACAATAATTACAATCCTTCTGTAGACCTGCAAAAACGTTCAAAAGTCTGAGAATGTTTTAAAACTCATGGCAGAGTTGAAATTTCAAGTCACATGTAAAGGTTATTTGTATATAAAAATAAAACTGAACTGCAGCACCTTCCACAGTTACAGGCACCTCTGGCAGAGATGGGTGAAAAGCATTTAATGCAATATTTATTATTTATTGATAGCAATAGCTATCGCTATTAAAGATTTTTACACATCTTCACTTGGGTGCAAATAAATATGGAGATTCCTGCAAACAATACACCCCTAACTTAAAATTGTCCAATTTGAACATTCATCATCGGCTGTAACCCTTCATTGTGATCCGTACGCCTATAGTACACACACACTGCATGTGTATGTAGTCCACAATTAACATTTCATTATGTAGCCTACAAATGTAGGAAGTCGTATATTGAATTACTCAAATTAATTCAAAATGAGCAAACAAAAGCTGGCAGAAAAAACTGGGGCTGACAAAAAGGCAGCTCCACAGTGTCTCTGCTTCCTCTCTGACCTCTCCACCTGTCTGGTTAGCGGCAGCTAGCAAGCTAGCCTGGTGGAACTATGTCCCTCACATACTAATGAGAGTCTCTACTACGCCCTCAATTAGGGCAGAGTAGTACACACACACACTCACACACACAAAGGCAGGGGAAAGGCGGGTTGTACAAGCTTCCTGTTGTTTCATATAGAAAAAGGGAAATATGCTGGCACTACAAGCAATCGGACTTTATTTTTACAAAATAGAGTGAGAGTAACATGGAATGAATCTCAATGAAAATGGATTAAAATAGAAACGTGTCTTTGTCTCTCTTTCCTTTGTCACATGCTTCTTCATCTCCTCTGCTTGAGGAGAGGGAAGCAAAATTTGCAGCTGAATGCTACAGACAACAGACCCTCAGCTTTCCATCCATCTCTTATCCGTTTTGCTCAGACCTTTTTGTTTAATAAAGATTTGGGTTGGACCTGAGAAGAGACAGACTTTGTACCAAATTCCTTCCAGAGTCGTGTCTTGTATTGCTTTTTGTTTTTTTCCAATTTGATTCTCCAAAGAACACAACATTGACTTAGTCACACGTCACCTCGGATAATTTTGCTTTTGTTGCGTCTCCCTTTACAGTAACATAACGTGGGTGATTGTTTTTCTATTTCATAATGGACAGAGTTGTGAGCTTGTTTTCTCTGCCTCTGATGTGATCTAAATAGGCTTTTTTTCTAAATGAGAATATGATTTGAAAGGGAAAATAGTCTCTCACAGTTTTCTTGCATGGCGCGTTATTTCACTAGATTGCTCCGCGGGATCATGATTTTAGAAAGCAACAACAATGACTGCCACTACTCAGTAAATTAGCTATAAATGCAATCTGTTCCCATCGGTGTGTTGCGCTACACAGTGCTCGTTGTCGTGACATAAAGCTGGAGTTATATTAGTGCCCGTGCATTATAATGGAACAACATGGGGAGTGTTTTAACTGTTCCATTAAAGGAATCCATGTTGAGATGCTTACAAACTTCAATGCCAGTAATACGGCAGTACAGGTATTGGCTACTTTCTCCTCCTTTGCATGATCAAATGCAATATGGCAATGAATAAAAGCAAAAAATGTCAAATAAGTAATTAGGCTTAATGATTAAGAGGTCCACTCGTTTAGTGGTATTTCCATTTAATAAAAAAAGAGTGCATAGCATTGATTGGATGCATTATTTGGCCTTTAAGATGATGACTGAAGCTAAACAGTATTTTTTTTTTTTTTTTTTTTTTTAGAAGATAAATTATATTTCTTTGCTCCTGCAGCAATACGAAAGTTAAAAAGCTTTTGTGGCTTTAGCCCAGGAGAGCTGGCCACCCTGTCAGCAATGTGGAAACCCCATCTTACTTATTGGCTCTGGCTTAGCTCCACAAACACACACACATACATCAGACCAAAGCAAAAATAATGAATAAATACACAAACACATGCACATGATTCAGCATGAGACGCCGATATAACCTTGAGAACAACACACTTAGACTTCAGTAAAATGAACACCTGCCACATTTAGACAAGTTTTTTTTTAAAGAATTATTATATTCACACATTGTTGCATTTTCTACCCTTTATAGACAAACACAAGTTTGCCGCCCTGCAAATGTAGGTCTAACAAGCTGTGATTAGCAAGGTAATAAGTCAAGTTATCTGCTTGGGGAGCCAAGGCTGCAGTCCGTGGTTTTCTTGACCCCAATTATATGAAAACAGACACATTTGTCTTTCTTGTAAGTAAGGCAGAAATGTAATGGTGCAGACCTTTTGTATGCACAAGATGGATTTTTCCTAATTCATAAAAAAAAACGAACAAAAATGGCCCTTGACGTGAGAATTCTGACTGGGAAAGTCAGAGTTCACTGGGATGCACCGAGTTCATCATCCCATTATGGCTGCCACCCAAACAGAATATAGTTGATGGTTTTAACCATTTATAGGCACAACTGGTTTAGATCTCACTAAACCTGTCAAGTACACTGTAAAAGTAATTAGCTCTATAAAAAGCCCTAGTCGAGTAAAACATCATCACTATATTCAAGCTCAAACTTTCAAGACAAAAAAAAACACACAAAAAAACAGCATAAGCAGACTCATTGCCACATACTTTATGACGGATACTGATGTGGCATCACTTACTGATTCCACATCAGTAAGTGGCATAACTTAAAGTACAAAAGTACTTTAAACTATAGGAACAATATGATAGAAGAATTATGCATACACTACACAGTAACTATATCTACAGTTTAATAATAATTAAAAAAAAATTCTAAAATGTTCACGGCTTCCCAACTCTCTTTGCAACATCATCTTGTTTTAACATCTGGATGTATTTCCCAAAAGCCAAATTTGTCTTTCTCAAAAACATGAAAACATAGGAACCTTTCAGAGAGTTGAGTCCAGCGCCTATTGCACAGCAATAGGGGAGGGAAGGGCATTGCTCCACTATTCTGTTCCCCACAAAGCCATGGAGATCTCACTTCCCTTTCCCATCTGATTAGAAAGACTTTAAACCTTGAAACTGTTTTTGTTTTTAAAGTCATCATCTTTCAAAACCTCAATATACCTCGAATCTGCTAACCTGTCTTTGGCTAGCCCCATCGCACATTAAAATGCACCTCATTTTCAACTCGTGTCATACCATGACACTTGTAGCAGCTGCCAATGTGAAGCATTAAGGCCAGGATCATAAAAATGCTTTCAGCTCGTGCTTCCAAGACGTTGCTTCGGAAAGCAGAGTCCCAGCTAATTGTCATGAACTCCTCTTGCCCTCCAATCTCCCCAGCTTCCTTAAACCCTCCCAATCATAGACTTTAATGGATTAACTGCAGGCTGCGTTGTTCCTCTTATGCACTGAGATGCTCTTGCACAGTATATCTCTGTCACTTCCTGGCAAATTGGTTTGTTGATACTGAATCTAAAGGTCTGAACGGTGGCTGTGCTGCTCGGGTAGCAGCCGGTTCTGATAACAAGTGTGAAAGAGAAGGTAAAGAAACGCGTGTGCAGTGTTGCAGGTTTGCTTTAAAAAAAAATGCAGAGTGCAGGCAGTGATAATTGTGGGCGCTCTCGGTGTGAGTCTTGTTAACTGTCAGGCGCAGCGTTTCAACACCTGTCTTATGTTTCACTCTGCATAATAAGGCTTCTATATAAAAAAACGTGAGGATGCCGGTTGAGGTGTTACCTCAGCCCGCTGAAAGAAAATACCTCGATTATTAACAAGGGGGATGAAAACTTTTTACTTGTTTATTTATTTATATGTTTGTTTCGCGAGAAAAATACTCATCTTTGCAATTTCATATTGGGTTCAGATAAAATTAATGCAAACAGGGACACGAGGCAGAAAACACATTTTCAAACAGAATTATCACCATTACACAGAAAGGCTGCAACACTTTCACGGGAGACAAAACCATATTTCAGCAGAGCTCAGGAGAACAATGAAATCCTTATCGGGTCTGAATAATTTCATTTCAAAATATCACCTAATTTACAGCAGCTGATGCACCAAAACGTACATTCATACATTTATTAGCGCAGTATTTTCTCCTTTACTTGTTTTTTTTTTATTTATTTATTTTTTTTAATTCGCCCTTGAGGGATGGATTTAGTTAGTCTATTGAAGTTCTGGCAGAAGTAGCA
Organism: Poecilia latipinna; assembly: GCF_001443285.1. NCBI lineage: Eukaryota > Metazoa > Chordata > Actinopteri > Cyprinodontiformes > Poeciliidae > Poecilia > Poecilia latipinna. The sequence goes on along the minus strand of NW_015113669.1, from coordinate 101,480 downwards.
TCTTGCCGGACTACTCAGACTGATGACTGCCCTTTTTCCTGGCAGGTGTCCACCCTCTGCCGGTAACAATCAGCAAATGGGAATCACAGACTTCAATGTGTCTGCGTCCCCTGACAGCGTCGAGCTCAGCGTCGCCGAGCCCCAGACACCGAAAAGCTGTTCACATGATAACACGTCGCCTTCTCCGCACAACAATAGCTTGTTTGGACTCGGCTGACTTTTGTAAATGGCACATTTACAATGTTTCTTTAGGTAGTTTCGTGATCAGAGGTTTGTGAAGCAGCGGCTTTTGTGACGTGTGTTGAAGCCGCAGCCTTTCTTCTGCTTAAAAGCGCGGAAAGATGGGCGTGTTTCTGCCACAAAGGCTGCTCTTCAAAGGAAACGATGTCCAAGACAGGAACACGTTCAAGAAGAAACTGAGATGTTGTGGTTAAAAGCTAGTCAGGAGTGCATGTGAAGCATGAATGCCTTAAAATCCATTCACAAAGCTCAAATTTTGTAAATGGCAATAATGCATTTTCTTTAACATTGAGGCTCACTATAAATGTCAGACTTGATGTTCTAATTGGAGCCTTCCCCTGGAAATTGGTCCACTATTTAATAAAATCAAAGAATTTTCTTAACATTTAAAAGCTATAGATTTGCAGCTCGTACAATCAGAAACATCCTGCTGACGCGCCGACTGAAAATATGCCAGTCATTATTGACGGGCACAATTAAACAGCATTAGCTTACTGTACGCAGAACAAAAAGTAGATATATTACACATTTTGGATAGTCTATACACAAAGAAACACACATTAAAACCCTCACAATTTACAAGTACATCTGTGATTTACATGTTGTATAAATCTACACTCCTTAAGGATCTTTATTTGGTAATAAAACATAAAGCTAATCTAGTTGGAGCACTACTCTGCTCTGACATCCTATTTCCTGTGTGACACTGGGCATGACACGCAGTCAGCTTAACCCCTGCCTGTGTCACTCTCCCTGCTAGAAACTCCTTAGATCAGAAGTGAATTCTTCACGCTGATCCCAGAACAAGGCTCTGCTGCATTTGTCACAGCCACTTTCTTCAACTTTAACTCAAAGCTGTTTGCTTTGGCTGGAGCTCTGCAGACTGCGCATATGTGACAGGGGGCAGTTTGAAAGCCACGACTTGAAAAGCTGTGTTTGCTAAATGGCGAGCGAATGCTTCACCATGTAGGTTCTGCGTGACGTCCGTATTTAAAATGGGCTCTTTAGGCAGCCTTTGTTTTTTGAAATAGTTTGCCTAGTTGGATTTAGCTGAATTTGAATCATAAAAGAAGGGTAAATGTTGTTGTTGAGTTTTTATTACTACTAATAATCTAATAACGGTGCCATACATCTATATTCCGCCACTTTCACTCGGTTCCTCCTGAATAAAATGATTTCCAACAGAAATCCCATAAACTGTGGTTTAATCTCTTTCTAAATACAGCTGTTCTGTGAAGGCTTAAAATGTTACAGAATAGTTTTCTAACAATGTAAGCAATTAAGAGTATGCAGAAGAAATAAGCTTCAGCAGGCTGAGGTGGGAGAGACACTCTATTTCAACAATTGTTGCCAGGTTTCTTCACTAGTCAAACCTTTATGGGAAGCTGGCAAAGAGAAAGCCACTGCTGGAGAAAACTCAAATCAAGACTAAACTACAGTTTGGGAAACTCCATTGTCAAGTGGAAGAATGTTCTTTGTTTTTTATGGCCACCAGACAAGATGCTAAGTTTGGCCCTTACAAACACTGCACATCACCAGAAGCACACTATCCTCCCTATGGAGCAGAAGGAGTGTCACATTTATTTTCCAGCAATACGGTGACCCAAAGCATCCAGCTAAAGTTACACAAAAATGGCTTGAAGACAACAAGGTGGACATTCTGGAGTGGCCCAGTCAAAGCCCAGACTGCAATCTGACAGAATTTGTGGCATAACATGATAAGAACTGTTCACAGCTGATCCTGCAAGGAAGGGCGGAGCAAAATGGCAGTTTCCAGACGTGGATGCCTCATTGTCCGTGCTGTGACAGGAGTTAAACATTCATCTACTAAATTCTGACTTGAAGGGAGTGAATATTTACACAAACACTTGTTCTATGTTAGACATTTTTACGTAATTGTCATTGTTTTGGTAGAAATCATTTTTAAATTTCACATTATGGGGTTTGTTTTTGTCAATTGGTATTGTTAGTTTTCTTTCTCACATAGACTTCTGTTTATAGGCCAAGATATAACATTTTAGGTTTGTCTAATCACAGCACAGCACTTCTTGCACATGTAGGCTGTGCAGTTGTACCATAGCCTTTCCATTTTTAATTGACACATGGAACAGCGCTCTGTCAGGTAGTTTGTGCTTGGGATTTAGTTTTCAGAAATGAATGGTCAATGGCAAGACCTTTACAAAACTCGCTAATACACAAAGCAGAATTTAAGCTTTTTTGATTCAGGTGTTTAGGAGCAGAAATGGATTGAAAAGTTGCAAAACTGTGGAACTCAAGGAACGGGGTCTGCAAAAATATCACACCACTAAAAAAAACCAAACAAAAAACCTTTATGTTTATGCTTGTAATGTAACAAAATGTGAAAAAGTTAAAGGAGTATGATAAGTATTAGCCGACTATTTTAAACAACAGATAGTAACGTTAATAGTTTTTAAGGCTGTAGCCGAACAGAGATGCAAGGCGGCTTGAGTGGAGCCCCGGAAGGCTTAGATATGCATTCACTGTTTGATCTGGCATGTGTTCTGGCACCGAGCGTGTATTCTCAACAGGACTCTGGTGGATTAGCATCCATTTGGACGACAGAGTGGTCCGCAGCTTGAGGTGACATTCAACTTCAGGAGGCCAGCAGTCCTCACATGGATCATAAAGTTCTGCCTTGCTTTTGTGTTTTAATTACATGTCCTGGGCATACAGGCACGTACAACATTAGTTTCATTCTGATTCACTTCAAGTGTGACGAAAAAGAGAAGAAACATCTTACTGGAACGTCTCGGGGTTTGAATTGGGCGTATGATGGGTGGCTGTAGGGCTGTGGGGTCAGAGGATCATGGGGGTTTTACTGGTGGGCTCGGGGCTGTGAGGACGGCAGCCCGTTTCACGTTTGATCCCGGTCGGGGTACATCCATCCTCTCAGGGTGACTGCTGTGGTCCATCTGGTGCAGGCTTTAATCACAACTCCCCCAAACGCAAACACAAACACACAACACCAACACTAAACACACAGAGCTTCCCACCCGAGACTGCTGCTCTCACTATGAGATGCTTTTATTTACATTCTTTATGTTTTCTCATCTCTCCACAATTTCTCTATGGAAATGATTCCCATTTTCCTCTTTCTTAGATTCTGCTGCTTAGACCTGAAGCTGGAAAAAGAGTAATGCCTGCTATCTGTCATGGTGATTTAAACCCCATCAAAAATCTTGCTATCAGATCTGCATAAATGACTGCACCGTGTGACTTTTGATAAGGGGTAACCTTTCAGAAATTAGACGCATCCAGAGTCCTTTACAAGGCTGGCCATCGGCACCGGGGACCACAGCATGCCCACGCTGCAAAAAAAAAAAAATCCATCTTTGAAAATGTCACTTCATGCTTGAAGAGAAGCAAGGGTGTAATGCACCAGAAAAAACTCGACCGGTTTCGGCTTAAATGCCTACACGCTTCTAGACATGTTTCAGTTATTTTGTGTTGTCGAGACGTTCGGTTGATTAGGGAGGAGTCAGGGTGGAAAGCACACGCTGTACTATGCAAAAGCTGGTTGCACTCTAGAGATAGATGATGGACTTTGTACAAAAAAACCTCAGCAAAATTTTATTTGAAATTTGCTATAACAACAACAACGTATTTAAAGGGGCAGTATTACGTATTTTTCAGAAAGATAATGCTCTTTTATAGCACAATCAAGTAATCAAGTAGGTAACTATGTTCCACCAGGTGTATGCTAATTGCTGCTGACGCTAGTCTGGTGGAGCTGTGAGGAAAGGCAGGGGGGAGGGGTGCTCTGTTGGACCAGACCAGAATTTTCACCTCAACTATACAGAGCGCAAAATAATGGTAAACCTCCCTAATGTCATCATTAGGCTTGCTAGCTGGCTGAAAGAGGCTTCTATGTTTTTTCTCACAGGAGCAAACAAAAGCAGCACTGATGCTCACTTTCAGAAATTTCTAAAACTTTCTGATGCACCGTTACTTCGGACCAAAGTCCTTTAATCACGATGCAATGAAATGTGAGTTTTCTTAAGCTGTACAACTTGCCAAAAGAAGGTAGCCACACATTTCCAGCATTTAGGAAATATTTACATTACTCAAGGTTTCCATGGATGGCTGGATGGATATTTTAAAACTAAAGCTGGCGGTTTATGAGAGGTACAGTATGTGTCTCAACCAGCTGACTGCAAGCTAGCTACCAGAGCACATAGCCCTACTAACTGACCAGCTAATATCAGTTTGTTTTACTCAGTGTAACTCTACAAAGAGCAGACAAGCAAAAGGGGAAACTATTCTAAGAAATATAAAATGTAGTTGCAGTTTATTTAGAAATGTTTACTTAATTCTATCTTACAAGATCAAAATAACCACAGCATATTATTTTAGCTGAAAAAAAAATACAACTAAGTTTTTGCTTCAAATAAAATTAAATGGATCACATGTATAGTTTAGAAACAAAGATTACCTGTATACCTGTACTCAAAGTATACCTGTACTTTGAGTACAGGCATACAAAATGTTGGATATGTTTGAGGGCGCTGCAAGTGGGCTGCAGTAACTTCAATGGCCTCCCTTTCTTTACACTGATGCACAAGTCCTCTCTGCATCATTTATTCATGGTAACGGCAGATACTTTGCCTCATCCCCGGCAATTAAAGAATCAATGAAAACGAACCCGGCTTTGGAACTATCAATTCTAAGACGAAACAGTGTTGTTCATCAACACGCCACGATCGCATACGCAGACAATCGCTCATCTATCGGCAGTATTGTCAGCGCCTCTGCTTCGACGCGGCGCTCAGCTGTGAAGAAAAAAAAGCAGTTTTTTCTTCACGTGACTGTTTTTAAAATGACAGGAGTGTATTTGTCTGTCCAGGCGTGACAAAAAAGAGCATCTGTTATTAAATAAGGGGGGGGGGATACCACTTAATGTCCTTTTAGACAGGAGATTGTGTTTGCATTGTGGATTTTTTTTTTTTGTCTGAAAGAGAGGGCTGAGCAGAAGCCATCTGAGTGAGATTATCAAAGACGAAGACAGGTCAGTACAGGGCTTGTACCAACTAATACCTCTTTTGTTAGGGTTTGAAAGGTTGGCATACAGATATAAAGCTGTGTTTTGAAATCGCTGTCGGTTTTACAAGAAAAGCCGAGTGATCTAATGCATCTCACAAAAATGTCTATTTTATTCGGGGAATAGGACTGTCTAAATGTAGCTGTAAACGTGTCAAACAGTCGCAGAGATATTGTTTTCATAACCGGTTTTTGTAGATAAAATATCTTGACAGATTTGCAAACACAGTACTTTTTTGTTTTTGTTTTCTTCCCAGACTTGTCCGTTTCATTATTCTCTCTGCATTTATTCCCTTTAAACAAAATGACTCCAACTGGATGGGAAAACATTGCTCTGCGTTGGCAACAAATTTCTTCCTAAAATTAAACCACTTTTCTTTTTTAAGACACTAAAACGAGCAGCAGGCAGTAAGACTGTTGTCTCCCACCTATTAAAACTGCAACAATTCACAGACACACTATGGACGTTTAAGCCGCTACTACATAAACTGTGATAATCACAAATTAGTTGCGTTAATCCATACGTTCAAAACAAGCTGTCAATCAGTGTGGGACTAATATCAGATTGACTTCTTCTTCTTGTAAAGCACAATCTTATTACTTATAAAGAAATATGTATTTCTTTATTAAAGATATAATGTTAGTTTGTTTTAGTTGTCTAGTTCTGAATACACATTTAGTCAACTAAGAATTAAATGTCTGAGATGATGTAAGAGATATATCACTGGGTGTTGACCCTTCTGTTTTCGGCGTCTCATACTGCCAGGTTCACACACATAAACCACATGCACAACCTTTGCACTGTCACCCACAGAGCCGATGAACATATAGAAAATAAAGCAAAATTGCCACACGTAAGAAATCCCTGGGGATAAAGTGGCACGCTGCAAAACGAAAGAGAAGCGAAAGGAGAACGAATAGTCGGCTTGCGGCATTTATGTACAGTATTGGAAGAAAAGGTGTGTGTGTGTGTGTGGATGAGGGGTCTACATGAGCCTGCAGACACCTGCTTCATTCTGCAGTGATGGCTCCCAGCGGGACGCAGGCTCAGCTGCTGATCACTAGGCCCTCCCTGCAGCACTGGTGGCCAACACACACGCACATCTTCCAACAAATGTGAGCCCTCCTCCCCCACTTCTTTGCAGCGAGTGTCTGTGTGTTTCCCGTGGCTGACACACACCACATGTGCTCACATCAACCATAAACATGACACGATGCACTCGCACAAGCTGCACAGCCCGAGCTCGTGTGATGCTGAATGTGAACTCAAATGTGAAGCGGGGTGGTCATAACTCGCTCTACTGTAGAGGGAGATACGCTATAGGCGTGATACGGTTCAGTAGCGTGTCTTTTTTTTTTTTTATATTTTACCCCTCTACAAACCCTGTAGCTGAAAGGTTTTTGCTGGACAGAGCACTGCATCAAAGCGGTATATAATTTGCAACTGAAAGCAGTAAAAAAAAAAACAACAAAAAAAGGGCTATCTTGTGTTTATTCCCTCCAACTTTTCAGCTTTTAAATTTTCAGCCGATCACCTAATCACTCTCATCTCACAAAAGCCACTGTTTGTTATTTTATGTGCCAGCACTGTGTTAATCAAGCGCCATTGTGCTCATGGCCACGATTATCATTTCTGATCCTGCAATTTGCACATATCTCCATTTCTGTGTTTCTCCGTCTCCGAGCGTCTCTTTCTTTTCAGCGTCGCTGTTCACTGTGCTTGCACCTGTTTGTGCCTCGGTGACAGCAGGGTTGTAGAGCATAAATGAACTAATTTCCTGGATACAGACAACACAGCAATCAAGGAAAGGGGAAATGCACTGAGAAGCACAGATGGAAGGAGCTAATTATTGTTATGAAATAGAGATGACCTCTAACTATCTCCTGGCTGCTGAGATTCTGTGGTGACAAATGTTTGCCGGAGTCTGTGCCACCAACCGCCATTTTTTACCTCCCCCTTTTTCCTTTTTGGATGGGGTTGTTGTGGGGTTTGTGCAAGCCTCCGTTTTAAATGTTGAAACAAAAGATTGTAGTTGTCAAACAAAGCCTAGTGTCACATGGAGAATGACAGCTGCCTGCAGTGGGTAATCAGTGGAGCTTTCCTCAAATTAACAGCATTCAGCTCTGAAGCATGGAGCACACCATGTTCGTAGATGTGAGGTTATGAAATTTGGGTGTCAGTGACAGCAGATTATTTTGCAATTAGATTTTTTTTTATCATTCATTTCCCCACAAACAAATTTAGGTTCTTCTTTTAAAATAGTCATCTTAATCTCCCTAAAGCTACAAATTGAACCTGCAAATGCTCATTGTGAATGCTGGAGTAGTCGTCATTAATCGTGCACATCTCCGCGTGCTACCTGTTAATCGCTTTTGAAATTAATTTCTTTGAATGCTCCTTTAAATGCACTGCCCTACAGCTGTAACCACAGGATGCCCACACACTTGACACGCAGCTTGTTGCACAAACACACACGCGCTGCCGTACAAATCTCTGAAGAAAATGACATTTTGGTGTCTGTCCAGGATACCTATGGATCAAATATAAGCCTCAATAAATTAACAGTCGTCAAAAGTGTTTCCTTGACCGAAAATGTGCTCATTTATTGATGCGCCGCAGTATTTAAATGGCACTAGGCGATATTGCACCATCTTAAAAATACAATGAAATCCTGCTTTTCAGACTCTGCACACCAAAGCAGCCAGAATCTTCCAGCACATTTATCTAATGTATGCAAATGATCTTGCTATGCTTAATGAAGGCACCATTAATCACTTTAACGATGCTCTTTTTTAACCAGAGTAATCATCCAGACACACACACACACACACACACACACACACACACACACACACACACACACACACACACACGCACACACACACACACACAAAAACACCCACACGCACACATTTTTAAACAAACACACAAACAAATTTGCTTACACAAATGCTCACACACACAAAAAAAACTTAAAATAAATCCCCAAAATAACCCATTAACAAGCCCTTTTTTGGCCAAAAATCTAACTGTGCAGGTTACCAATAACAATGGGTTGAAATAATGTTATCCTACTTTCGTCTAATATGTTTATGATGCTCCACCCTGCTTACTCAGTCACCTGAAAATATTTTCTGAAAGGTTTCTGAGAAGATTAATCGAAAAAGTATGATCTCAAATGCATTAATGCCATGAATTCAGCTAATTTGTTTCAAATAATTTACGATCCAGCACCTTTATGAAAACAGCTGATGACAGTGGGTCTGAACAGGCAGTCGAAAGCAACAAGGCTTTGCATGGAATCCGACATAACGCCCTGCACCGACGTGCTCAGATTTAAAGAATTTCAAAGCAAATGTACAGTTTCACGGCCGATATTTCACCGCGTACCCTCAACCCGTTGCATTTGCATAGACTTGACGGGAACCCCTAGGTACAGTCAGCAGCAGCAGCATGACGGTGGGTTATGAAGGCTTCCGGGAGGCTCCAGGGTGTGGATCTGAGCCAGTTTGAAGGGGAGCCCGGACCAATGAAGAGCTTGCAGCAGATTAGACACCCACAGCTTCGTGTCGCTTTTTATGCGGCCAGTCAGGGATTTTCTTACAACGCTTTTTCTTTTTTAATGCTTGAACGTTGAAGATTTTCCCAAGCCTCTTTTCCCCCAAGTATTTTTTTTTTTTTTTATTTTTTTTTACTATGTAAATTGCAGAGTAATGTTGACTCTGGTAGTAGAAAATGTTCCTGTTTTTTTCTCTCTCTCCTGTTTGATGGGAATTTAACTGACATGAGAGTTGCAATTAAACGTAATTGGAAATCTGTCATCTTGCTCGTGTTTAAAGGTTATTCTGTTATTTTTATGTTTTACTTGAAGTCTTTGGAAGCAGATGCATGTAGAAAGATCCATATTATTTTAGCGAGGACAGAAAATAAATGTTTAACATATTAACCCACTCATTCACACATGCATGCTCACGCAAACACCTCAAATTCCCCTGATAACAAGCTGACTGGCAGAGGCTAAAGACGGAGTAGGCGGCCGTAATTGAACAAACATAACAATGTAAATATTTGCTAATACAATCCACTGGGGACACGGGCAGAATCCCACAATTGATTTGCTCTCTTTCTACCTTTTGTTTTTTGTTTTTTTTGCTGTTTTCTTCAATACACACAACCCAACTGTTTTTCTTTTTATTTAAACTCCTATCTCCCTGTTCCTTTTGTGGTAAATGCGCTTCCCTGTGTTCATTAAATAGATTTAGATACATTGTTCTGTCTACTATCCTCTTACCAGGGGTGACCTGTAGCCCATCTGGGCGGGCGATGACAGGGGATCCCTGGAAAATAGCGGCGAGTGCGTCTCGGGGACGGAGCCCACGCCACTGGCTGCCAGTCCCGAGAGCTGCCCGTACCTCGCCATCATCTTGAGATGCTGCTCACAGAACACACACGCTCATACACGGATACGGGAGGAGAGGGGAGGACAGGCACAGAGATAAAAAAAGGGAGGAAAGAGAGGGAAGAGGGGAGTGAGAGACGGGAAGGAGAGCAGATAACAGCAGGTATGGGAAGGATGGTGGGAATGCTGGAGGGGGGGGAAAAAAAAACTGAAACTTGGAAGAAAAAGAGGGAGGTAGACGGGGATTTACAGAAGACTTTGCTCTCGCACAGAAGCATGTGTGTGAATGTGCACACTTACACTTGCACACACAGTTTCAGCCCAAGGTGCACAATTTCACAAGCAAGCCTATGTTAGATGGGCTCGATGGCTACCTTGGTTTTGATGTAACGTCTAAGCACTGGCTCTCTGTTTATGATTACAAAGCAGAATGAGTGAGAAGCATCCCCCCCATACCAACCAGCGTACTGCTATCAATCACCCCCCCCTCTATCTTTTGGGTGCAAAGACACACACGCAACACACATGACAGAATGGTTGGCAGCAGACGTACACAGGTGAAATGTGGACAATTGTAACGACAAATAAGGGAAATAATCTAGAAATCTTTACCTCGTTGCTCAACAAAGCAGCGTTGAGTGTTCGGCTTATTTCAAACATGTTCAGATTCGATGATGAGGTTTTTGTTCTGTCCTTTAATTTTTCTCTTTTTTTCTTTTGGATTCGCTTGAGTTTCTCTGCTCCCTCCTGATTTCTTCTTCAGAATCGGGAGTCAGTCTCTCTCTGTCCCGGGAACACAGAAAAATAAAGAAAAAAATCAAATCAATTGAAAAAAGAAGAGGATATGTATAAAAAAAATCCTCTTTAATTTTTGATTTGGGATTTGTAATTTTTCAGTCCTGTTTTTGGGTTAGTTTTTTTTTTTTGTTCTTTTTAGTTGTTTTCTTTCGCTCCCTTGTCTGCTAATGCACTTCTGGCTTGGCTGTGGCTGTTAGTTGGAGGCGATTGAGCCCAGGGTCTCCGGCGCGCACGCACAAACACACGTCTGAGGAGTCAATACGCTGTCTTTTAAAATCTCCCCAGAGTCAGCACATTAAAGGCAGGCAGTCGGTAGGTCTGTGGGTCGGGCTGGCTGGCTCCCTTATCTGTCCCCCGCACACTGGCTCACACAATACGCTCCGATCCTCACACTGCTCGCTAGCAGATTAGCCTGTCCCAAAACATAGCACTTAGTTTAAACTCCCCTCCCTTTTTGCTCTCTCTCGCTCTCTCTGTCTCGCTCCTTCTGGCTCCCTCCCTCTCTCACTCCATCGCTCTCCTCCGCATCGCTCTCTCTTCCCCCAGTTGCTCATGCGTTCAGGCAGCTACAGTTCACCGTGTGACCACAAGGTGGGAAGACTGTTCTAGCAGCTCTGCCGCCACATCCTGTCCTCTCTGGGCATCTCCCGTCATTTAGATTTTCCTGTTTTCCTCCTTCTTTTGAAGCGTCAGTTTCTAAAACACGCAGGAACAGCGGCACAGAAACACACTCTGAAGCTTACCTATCAAGTCAGGGGCAGGTTTGCGGAGCAATGCTGTCAGTAATTAGTAATATCATATTTCTTAGGTGGAAGTAAAGTAATCACCTGCAATGTCACAAGGAACTCCAGCAGAGTTCAGTTTTAGGATACCTCTGAGAGAAAATCAGGCTGGGCTGAGCGTGAAGGTCAGGTGGTTGTCCTTTCTCCTCAGCAGGGTGTGGCGGGGGATGACGAAGCAGCCAGTCACAGCCATGGCAGGAGATCCCAGCTCCTCAGCAAACAAGCATAGGAAAACATGAGTCACTCTTTCATTAAGTTAACACCTTTGATATTTTTAGAGCTCTGACTTCATCTGCATATCTGCAGACTCTCGTGGTATGTTAAATTCAAGTAAAAAAAATGCCTTGGTTTTATTGTATCATAGCGTTTATCCTACAGTGTATAACATGAATTAACAGAAACACAACAATGATTCCTTAAACTTAAACAAAATACAAATAGTGTGTAAATTTGCACATGCTCTATTAAAACAATGGCTTTTCAGACTAAACCTTTCCTGTTTTAAGTTTGGATCACCAAAACTATTTGCTAAGTGCCATAATAATAACAGAGGGATGATAACACTATCCTAATTTGTTTTTAGGATAGTGTCAGATTCATAAGTTAACATACATTTTCTTAGTATTTGGTGAAACTGAAATATTTTGGATCTTTCAACACTGGCTTGCTGCATTTTCAGCCAGTTTCTTTTGAACAGGGCTTATGTAACTGAGATGGGTCTGTTGCCTTTGCCTCGACAAAGTCAATGGGGCTGGAATCAGAGCTTTGTGATGGCCACTCCAAAACACTGAAGTTCTTGTTGTTTTGTAACTAATGTGAAGGCATGCTTAGGGTTACTGTCCATTTTGAAAACTGATTTGGGTGATGTCTTGAGAAGTCGCTTTAATATTTGCGCATAGTTTTCAAAGACCCCAAACAGCATGATGTCACAGCCCCCGTACTTCACAGCTGAGATGATGTTTAAGGATTGCAAGCTTCCCCCCGCCTTTTCTTTCAAATATAACAATGCTCATTATGGCCGAACACTTCAATTTCAGTTTCATCAGACCACAGGACATGTCTCCAAAAATTAAGCGTCGCACACATTAGCAGCATCAGACATGTGTCAAGAAATAAGAACCTATTATTTTCAGTCCACACTTGCTGGGTCTGGTCAGTGGCTGGTGCTCCAAGGCACAACACCCAGCAGTCCTTTAGAAACCGGTTATATTAGGAAGCATCAATACTACTGATAAAGCTATACACAGCTGGAGTCTAATACTCTGTTCTTTCTTGGCACACTATGTCACGACACATGCAACTTATGCTAAGTTTGCCGAATGACGCACATCACTGGATGAGAAAAATGGAAGTGCTCCTAATATGCGGCCCCCTTTAGAATATTTGTTCCTGGGTGCATTTCCAAATTATAATCCATCTTGTTATGTTGCTTCCGGAGTTATGACTTCTTCATCACTGAGTGGCCTTTCAACCTAACTTAGTAAGGGGTTGGTTCACTGTAAATAATGACAGTCTCTTACTACCTTCTGGCATTTTCCGCACATTGTCTTTAGCTTTTGTTCTGGCTGTGATTTGCATTTTCTACCAAAACACGATCATCTCTGGGATCCAGAGATGAACGCAGAAACGCAGGAAGGCTTTTAGAATTATGCATACATTGTCTGAACAGATGAACCTGGCATCTTCATGAAAATTGGCTAAAACCGACTTTTGAAGGTCCTTAACCCTTGTGTTTAGAAATGGGATCCAACCGACCCCACACCAGTAAAACTTGTATCATTTGCCACAGTCCTCTACGTTTGCCTCAGTCCTCGCACGCACCAGGGTTAATTCATTCTCCTTTAGGTTTTACTGATTATTGTCTGTATTTGTCCTGACCAGAATTATTTCCAGCTGTATTAGTATTTATTTTAAACAAAAAACAAACAAACAAACAAAAAAAAACCAGTAGGACCTTATTTCAGCCAGCTGGCCTTCAGATGTGGCTTTACGCTCATATGAAACAGGATTGGTTTAACTTTGATGCTGGAAGCCAACCTATGTCTAATCTGCTGCAGGAGAAGGTATAAATGTTCTTGAACTCAACCAACACTGTCCAAGGATTATATTCTATAAATGTTAATAGGATCATTTTCGCTTATCAAACCTTTGACCTGTCTTACTCCTAACGTCATCTACATGGCAGAGGACTGGTTCCCAGTTCTTTAAATGTGCTTTTCACTGTCTTGAATTAGAGTCAGGGAAGTGGCCAGTTAATAGCTGCCTATTGACACTGGACCATCTGTTTAGGTGGCTGCTGTCCAGCACATGCGATGGAGGAGGGGGTCGAGCAGAGGGATGGAGAGACGGAGAACGTGGTGGACACAAAACATGAAAGGGACGAAACGATTACGGAATTGCAAACTGAACCGCTAGCAAATTGCTGGTTTAACTGATATTTATGTCAACAGAGAAGGTGAAAAATATCACAAAACTCGTACAATATGACAGTGTTTACACATTTTAAATTAGCACATAGCCCTGTTTTTGTAGCATTTTCATCTGCTGCAGAATATGTGAAAACATCATCAACAACATTGCTGTGTCGTGGCACCATTGTACTGATTCGGCTCCAATTCTGTTTTTTTTTTCTTTTTCACTTAGAAAAGGACTGCTTTAGCCACATCTCTGTCTCGTAAAGCTCATGGTCTCTGGGGACAGCTGGTCCGGCACAGCCCTGGGGGGAGCTGTCACTTGAATCATCCAAAGTGAGGGCTGATTCCTCAGTCAGCTGCCTCTCAAGCCTTCCTCTCTGACCCAGCCTCACTCCCCTGAGCCCCCTGATTGCTGTCACCATAGTGATTCTCTGTGTACCGCCGCCTGGTCTGTGCACCCCAACTGATCCTGCCGCACGCCCCCCCACCCCATCCCTCACACTCTCTCCCAGTCTCTCACAACAGCCTGTCTCCAACTCTGTGCCCCTTGTCCTCACTTGTTTTGATTTTTGCATGACTTGTTCCTTCATTGGTGATGGACTTTAAGTGTGAAAAGTGCCCAGCATGGCAGGGTAAAAGGGTTTCCCTGTACTTGGTGGAATATAAATGCTAAGACACAGATTTGCTTCCTTTAAACACACAAACACACTGGGCCTGGGGATAGAGTCGTAAACAGGACGATCTTTCTGATTTCGCCTTTTGACAATTATAAAGAATGATCTATCTGATCATTTTACAATTTAGGAGAAAGACATTTCGCTCTGAAAGAAATGTTTGCTGAGCATTTCCCCAGGAGGCTTTATTTAAATGGATTCTTCACAGGATTGTGATAATGCTGAGCATCCTCCAGTCACTCGCAACCTGAGATTAAAAGAGCCAATATTATTTTTTATTGACCTTCCTAGAAATCTTATTTTAACCACAATATGTGAAACAATGTTCCAAGTAATCAGTGGTCTAAAACACTTTCATGAATGGGTGTAAATCTTTTCTCCCGAGACACAATTAAAATGTGAAAAACCATTTTGTTGAATTTACTTTTTATACTTCTATAAAAAGTTTAGATTCTGGTCTTATGTAAACCCCATGACAAGAAGTAATAGCATTGTGTAAGCTCTACATGGCCTCGCATGTATGCAGACTGATTTGCCCGATTCAAAAATGATATGCTCATTTTTATGCAAAATTTTTTTAGCTCATTTAGGGCATGATCAGAAGAGGCTAGGAATAAGAGAAGAGAAAAAAACAGTTTAACGTTTCTTCTTTTTGTTTATTTGTTGTACTTTCTTTATCCCCATTATCCAAATCTTGTTTTCTCCAAGTGCTGTGTGCCGCCCTCTGACTGGGGTTACGATTACCCATCATGGGGTAGCAAAGGGAAAACGATGGCTACAATAATCTGGTCTGTACTTCTGCAGAGTTGACTGGCACATATCACAAACGTTTCATCACACTGGTATGAATTAGACCTATAATTTGGTTCCGGTGAGGACCATCTAATTTTCAGTGGGTTTGAAAATTAGATGGTCCTGTTCAAAGTATTACACAACGATGTAACTCTTTAACAGAGAAGTGAAACTTTAAGCAAGTAACAGCGATGCACCAATCAATCGGCCAGATATAAAAATCAAAGTTCAAGGGCTTCTGGGCACTAATACTCTGGTAC